>NC_049240.1:45182289-45407483 GCF_011100685.1 Canis lupus familiaris
TCTTAAAGCTTTGGATTTCTTAAGGCAGAAACAGGTCAACAGCCATTGAAGATACTGAAGCAGTCATCAAAAACCTCCCAAAACACAAAAGTCCAGGGCCAGATGGCTTCCTAGAGGAATTCTATCAAACATTTAAAGAAGAAATACCTATTCTACTAAAACTGTTTAAAAGGATTAAAGGGAGGGAATACTTCCAAACTTCTTCCATGAGGCCAGCATTACCTTGATCCCAAAACCAGACAAAGATCCCACCAAAAAGGAGAATTATAGACCAATATCCCTGATGAACATAGATGCAAAAATTCTTAACAAGATACTGTTTTAGGATCTAACAGTACATTAAGAGGATAATTCACCTTGACCAAGTGGGATTTATCCCTGGGATGCAATGTTTGTTCAACACTGGTAAAACAACCAACGTGATAGATTACATCAACAAGAAAATAACAAGAACCATATGATCCTCTCAATAGATGCAGAGAAACCATTTGACAAAATACAACACCCATTCCTGATTAAAACTCTTCAAAGTGTAGGGATAGAAGGAACATTCTTCAAAATCATAAAAGCCATTTGTGAAAAGCCAACAGCAAATATCATTCTTAATGGGGAAAAACAGAGCTTTTCCCCTAAGATCAGTAATATGACAGGGATGTCCAGTCTCACCAATGCTATTCAACATAGTACAAGAAGTCCTACCCTCAGGAATCAGGCAACAAAAAGAAATAAAAGGCATTTAAATTGGTAAAGAAGCCAAACTCTCCATCTTTGCAGATGATGTGATATTTTATGTAGAAAACCCATAAGACTCCACTCCAAGATTGCTAGAACTCATACAGTAATTCAGCAATATGGCAGGATACAAAATCAGTGGCATTTCTGTACACTAACAAAGAGACTGAAGGAAGAGAAATTGAGGAATCAATCCCATCCCATTTACAGTTGTACCCCAAACCATAAGATACCTAAGAATAAACTTAACCAAAAAGGTAAAAGATCTATATTCTAAAAACTACAGAAAACATATGAAATAAATTAAGAAAGATGTAAAGAGATGGGAAAATATTCCATGTTCATGGATTAGAAGAATAAATATTGTGAAAATGTCTATGCTACCCAGGGCAATTTACACATTCAGTGCAATCCCTATCAAAATACCATGGACTTTCTTCACAGAGTTGGAACAGATAATCTTAAGATTTGTGTGGAATCAGAAAAGACCCCAAATAGCCAGAGGAATATTGAAAAATAAAACCAATGCTAGTAGCATCACAATGGCTAATTTCAAGCTGTACTACAAAGCTGTGATCATCAAGACCACATAGTACTGGTACACATCACTGGCCATCAGGGAAATATAAATCAAAACCACAATGAGATACCACCTCACACCAGTGAGAATGGTGAAAATTAACAAGACAGGAAACCACAAATGTTGGAGAGGATGTGGAGAAAGGGGAACCCTCTTGCACTATTGGTGGGATTGCAAACTGGTGCAGCCACTCTGGAAAACTGTGTGGAAGTTCCTCAAAGAGTTAAAAATAGAGCTACCCTATGACCAGCAATTGCACTACTGCGTATTTACCCCAAAGATACTGATATAGTGAAATGCTGGGACACTTGATCACAATGTTCATAGCAGCAATGTCCACCACAGCCAAACTGTGGAAGGAGCCACAATGTCCTTCGACAGATGAATGGATAAAGAAGATATGGTCTATGTATACAATGAAATATTACTCAGCCATCAGAAAGGACAAACACCCACTATTTGCTTCAATATGGATAGAACTGGACGGTATTATGCTGAATGAAGTAAGTCAATCGAAGGATAATCATCATATGGTTTCACTCATACATGGAATATAAGAAATAATAAAAGGGATTAAAAGGCAAAGGAGGGAAATTGAGTGGGGAAAAATTAGAGAGGAAGACAAACCATGAGAGACTCCTAACTCTGGAAAACAAACAAAGGGCTATGGAAGGGGAGGTAGGCAAGGGGATGAGGTAACTGGGTAATAGGCACTAAGGAGGGCAGGTGATGGGATGAGCCCTAGTGTTATATTGTATGCTGGCAAATTGAATTTAAATTTTAAAAACAAAGAAAATAATTTAAAAATAATAGAGTTTATGCAGAGAAGCCCTAAAAAATAATTTTTTTTGTTTTTTTTAAATAATTCTTATATGTGCTTCATTAACTATATATATTTCAGTTCACTTCTCTAAAGAAAACATAGTCTACTGAACATTTGTATTCTTAGCTGCAATGTGTTGTGTAAATGCTATTTAGTTTCACTGTTGATAAAGTAAGTTTTATTGTTGATAAAGTAAGTTAGGTGAGTTGTTTTTTGTTTTGTTTGTTTTTATGGGGGAAGGTTTGTTTGTTTCAACAATGAGGATGGTTCTGGACTGACCTCTCCATATAGTTATATAGTCTTCCCTTGTGAACAAGGGCATGCTTTTTTGAGGTGGATGTATGAAACAGAAATGGATTTTCTGGAATGGAACATGCAAAGCCCATGGGCCCATAAAAACAGCACCTGTAACTTCAACCATACTGACTCCTTGACCAACTCACATTCCCTTAATGCCTAGATTATGATTACTGAGCCATTTCTTTCCATGTTCCTTCTCTACAGTCAGGAAAGTAAGATTGTAGAGGTAAAAGAAACTTGCTCAATATCATTTTTAGAATAATTCATCTTTGCTTGTGTTAGTATTAGTGAGTTTTTGATGAATTTCAATACCTGTTAAGATTTAAAGATAACAGTAAAGTTTCACGTAAAATTAATATTGAAAGAGGTTAGCTATACAATCATAATCAGAGTAGATTTTTTGCTAATTAAGATATAAGAAAAATTTGGAAATCTTTGATTACTCTTTTTTTCTGTGCTACATACAAAGCATCAGTAAGTACTCTTGATTCTGATGCCAAACATATCAATAATCCCACCTCTTGTCAGTGATTATTACTACCAACCGGCTCCAAGCTGCCATCATATGTCAACTAGATCATTCCAAGAGCCTTCTAACTGGTTTCTCTGCTTTCATCAGTGTCCTCCTCCTCTTTACTCTATCTCAACACAATAGGCAGAGTTATACCTGTAAAATGTTAGTGTCAATCAAGTCAATCTTTTGCCCATTTCCTCAAAAGGCTCCCATTCCAATCAGAGTAAAAATCAAAGCCTTTATAATGGCCGCTAAAGCCCTCTATAATCTATATTCATTACCTGTTTGACCTCATTTCCTTTATCTTCTTACTACTCTCACCCTTGTCATCTCCCTCCAAACACCCTGCCTTTCTTACTGTTTCTTGAACAACAAGCCAAATAAGCTTCCATCTCAGGGGCTCTTCCTTGCTCCTAGAGTAATCACCCCCATATATCAGAATGCCTGACTTACTTGCCTCCTTTCGGGTATTATTTTAATGTAAACTTTCTGGTGAAGACTTCTCTAACCCCTTTACTTTGTGAGAATTGCAAGCCCTACAAATCAGGTTCCTTGTGTTTTACTCAGAACATTATTTGGATTTTTATCCCCTAAGAAATTAACCCAATTGAGGCATAAAATTCTCTACCTTCAGAAAGACACTAGAAGTTTTTGACTGAATAAAAACATCAAAACAAACAACAAAAATTCTCAATGAGATTATAAAATTAATTAGCTCAACAAAAGGAAGTCTCAAAAACTCTGAGATCATCTCCACGATAAAGAGTTCTCTAAGAAGAATTTGTAAAATTGTGAATTATCTCTGCTTGACATAACCTTGTCAAGGGACCACATCATAGCTTGGATAGCTAGTTGGCTTCTCTCTTAACTTCTTCAAGCCATCTTGAATTATGTAATGCTTGCCTTCGCCTTTCCCTAATTTGGAAGTCCAGATCTGGTCCCTTTTCAACACTCCTAGCTCTGTTGTTTTCGAGTTGATCTTAGCACTTCTGAAACATGCTGGATCATAGATTTCTCAGGTTATGAAGGGATCTTAGATGGCTGTGTTATCAGGTTAACAAAGATAAACTGCCAGTCTGTTGGTACTTACCGTCTTCATTTGACAATTGAAACTATCTTTAGTGAAATCGACTCACATAAAAAGTGAACCACTAATGAAAGCTTCTTTGCTTCCAAGCTTTATGAGAAGTCCAAATGTAGACAATAATTTTGTAACTGGCTACGAGTCAGTAAATGTACTTATGTAATAAGCATTCTTTGGAATGAGGCTAGAATATGAAGGAACACCGATTCCCCTTAGAAAATGAGATGAAAATGAATTAATGGTCAACACAGACAATGCTTACTTGACATAACTGATCAATCTATTTGATTTTTGTAGTTGCTTTTTGAGTGAATCCGTTGACTCTTCTAATACAAAACATTAGAACTACTGATTTTATACCTTCTGATAAACAGAAAAATAAAGTCAGATGCTTCATAATTGGATGTAGTTTGATTTGATAATGACACAAAATTCACATGACATACTGGAAGAAAGATACTTGTTAGTTATAATGTGCTTCACTGAAATAATACTTATGAGTCTAAGATAATTATTAACTATGATAATACACAAATAACATAAGGCCTACTTATGGGGGTAGGAAGAAGCCTGAGAAACACAAGAATCCACAAAATAATCAGGCTAAGGATATAAACCTTTTTTTGTTTGTTTGTTTGTTTTACTTCATGAAAGCCTGCATAGATAATTTGCCTCAACCTCAACTATGTCTGATTTCCAGTGTGCATCATTACCTTGAGTTTCTACATGTCAGTGAAAGAGTACCATTAGCTTGGGTAATGAGGATAAAAATATGACCAGAATAAACATGATGTTCTTTAAAAAATGTCATGTTTAGAGTCAGTGGACAGTCTTCCCAAAGGAATAGTTGGAAAGTACATTATATGACTTTAGTCAAAGGAATATCTATATCAACACTTAGAAGTAATAAATTCTAACTTTCCATATAGAAGAGTTCAAAGCATAAGAAAGCATTCAATGAATATTCTAACTTAGAGAATGAAGACTCAGCTTGAGTAAACCTCCCCAACAGGCTGTCAATCGAGTCATGCTGGGGGAGGAAAATTGTCCTCATCTTCTTCACCATTCACCATATGTCAACAGCATTAAAAATAGGTATTTTCTCCCCCTAACAGTTAGGAAGATGTGTATTTATGCTCTGTATGATCTGAAAATATTTTTCCTATCATATATGTTATATTAATCAGTGCTACAATTTTTGAAGACTGATTAGGAAACTGTGAATTAAAAGAGAAACTTGGAAGCACAAAGAAGCTCATCTAACTAGATTCATAAAATGCCTATTTAAATTCCAAGCCACTATAACCACATCCTTGCAAATATATCCTTATCCTCTCATAGTCAAGAATATACTAAATGTATACGTATATACTTTAACAATATGATTTTGACAGATGGCTGATGCTAAATGAGTGTTGTCAGAGTGAATAAAACTTATTTTTAAGATTTCCTTTAAACTTCTTTTTCTTCCATTTAATTCTAAGAATATGAGTTCAGCTATTTCTTTTTACATAATTAGAATTTTGGATTCAGGTATTTACAAAAAAAATAAGCCTAATAAATATTTGTTAGAACAAATGTATATACATGAATATATATATAATGTGTATATATATATATATATATATATATATATATATACATGTTTATTAATTAGTTACATTGTGTTCTAATTTCCCCGTAATTCTGAACATTTATCTCCCCTGAATGAAGTTCAGTGTTGAGTCAAAGATCATTTATCTCCACTGAATGAAGTTCAGTGTTGAGTCAAAGGATGAAAAAACAAAAGACAAAAGAGTCTCAGGTTCAACTGGATAAGAGTTAAATAATGACTCAGATGTAAAATATATAAAATGAAGAGTCAGAGTAAGACAATGTATAAAAAAAATGTAAAAAAAAAAAAACTGCTCAGCAGTTGAGCACCTGCC
The DNA here is from genome assembly GCF_011100685.1 of Canis lupus familiaris. Lineage (NCBI taxonomy): Eukaryota > Metazoa > Chordata > Mammalia > Carnivora > Canidae > Canis > Canis lupus. The sequence continues at coordinate 45,188,251 of NC_049240.1, forward strand.
TTCAGCTCAGGGAGGGATCCTGGAATCCAGGATCAAGTCCAACATTGAGTTCCCTGTGGGGAGCCTGCTTCTCCCTCTGCCATGTCTCTGCCTCTCTCTCTGTGTCCCTCATGAATAAATAAATAAAATCTTTTAAAATATAAGTATTGAGCTAAGTAAAAAAATGCATATTGCTATAACTCTGCTATAATTTATCTTAGCACTACTTTTACTGTCACAACGTATTTATGCTAAACTATTATTTGTATGAAAATGCTTTGTTTATTGTATATTTATTTTATTATTTAGTATTTATAGGTTGAAGGTATCCAACTAGAATCTGAAGGAGATCAGTAAAACATATGCCTTCAAGAAAAATATAATCTAGCTGAAAGATTAAGATGTATATACAAAGGTCTATATTTTTTAAGTCAAGTTTGACACCTTTTATAAAAGATAGATAGTGGACTGTGTTTCAAAGAATGGTTAGCTGTATCTTGTTATGGTCTGAATGTTCATGTCCCCCCAAATTCATATGTTGAAATCCTAACCCCCAAAAGTGATGGTATTAAAGGGGGAGGCCTTTGAGAGAGACTTAAGTCATGAGGTGTAGCCTTCATGAATGGGATTAATACCTTTTAAAGGAGTCTCCACAGAGATGCTTAGCCCCTTTCACCATGTAAGAATACAGTAGGTCTTTGACCCAGTAGTCCTCACCAGACCATCCTGGCATCCTGATCTCAGACTCCTAGACACTGGAACTCTGAGAACTAAATTTTTATTGTTCATAAGCCACCGAGGCTGTGATATTTTGTTACAGCAACACAAATAGAATAAGAATTATCTGTTTAATAGTGTCAAAAGTTCCTTAATGGTAATGGCATTTTATCTCAGCTTTGCCTTAACAGAGGAACAGATATTGAAATGTAGGGATGCAAATGCAGGTGGAACAAGTGGTTTCAATGAAAGCATAGATATTGGAAAAACTAGAATATGTTGGAAAGTTAGTGGTCTCAGTTTTCAGTTTTCTGGATGGTAGAGTATGTATGAATGGTGAAATACTTCATAATGACAGTAACATAGCTAGCCCTTTTGAGTATATCTTAGGAGTCAGCTACTATAATGCATGCTTTGTATTTATTAGTTTATTCACAACATATCTATTAATCAGGTGCTAATATTAACCACATTTTATAGATAAGAAAATGAAGTTACATAGAATTTAAGCAACTTGCTTAAGATCTCATTGCCGCTTAGTGAAAAGAACTGGATTCAAACAGAGCTTACAATAGGTGAGAAAGTATTTTGAGGAAAGACGGTAAAAACAGGTCATTGAACATCAAGATGATAAACTTATTTTTAATTTGGGTAATGAGAAACCAGTGTACATTTTAGAAAGTATAATGTGATCAAAACTGTGCTTTAAGATCAAAGCTGGAAATGATTCTTAAATACTATATGGGTGAGTAGAATATAATGGGTGGATTTCCCACTGAACTTTTACATTATTTTCACTTTTACTTTTAAAGTAGTATATAGTATAATTCTGGGGTGCCTGGGTAGCTCAGTTAGTAAAGCACCTGCCTCCAGCTCAGGTCATGATCACAGGGTTCTGGCGTCAAGCCCCAGTCGGGCTCCCTGCTCAGTGGGGAGTCTGCTTCTCCTTCTGCTCCACCCCCACTAGTATGCTCTTTCTGTCTGTCTGTCTGTCTCATAAATAAATAAATAAATAAATAAATAAATAAATAAATAAAATCTTTTTTTTGAAGTGTTATAGTATAATTCTGTCCAACAGTAAGGTAATAAATATGTAAAAGTCTTGTATACATATTGCATTGGTGGTAGCACTCTGGAGTGACATTGGAAAGGAGTTAGGGGAAAGGAAAAGGTTCCTGTTTAGATTGTTCCTGTTTAGATTGATGCAGTGCAAAAAGAAAGAATGGCCATGTGTGCTAACATTCCTATTGGAAGCTGACATCATCAGAAGAAATGTAAGCCCCAGACAATACTCAGGACATATTAGGTTCTACATTGTATGAATATACACTGTTATTTAATCTTATTTTTAATTGTGAAGAAGGCAATGCAAATTAAAAAAAATTGTGGGACATTGGCATTGGATATCTGGATTACTGATATAGAAATGCTATTTTAATTTCTTTGAAAATAGCTAATAAAAACCTAAAATAGGTGGTTTTGACTTCCTCAGTAGAGATGGATTCATGTAATGAAGTAGAAGTTCTAAATTTTATAGACAAGGAGGGATATGGAGTCCAGACTATGCAGAAATTTTAGAGTTGGGTGATGAGGAAAATAAGTGTTATTAAAAGAAACAGGAAAGAAAGTGATGATGATAAATTTAGTGTTGGCATATTATTAGCATAGTGTCGTGTTTTATAATCTTATCTTTGGCATTATAAAAATTCATCAGGTAACCTACTTATCCACCTGCATTACGATAGACTTCTAAACAGTTTTAACTTTTTGTTATTTACACTTTATTACTGAAATGCAAGTATCTTCATTTAGAATATATTTTGATTTGAAAGGTGGTGATTGAAAAGCAATGAGATATTCTGTTTCTGAGGAATAAGGATAATTTTACAAAAACAATTAAAGTCAATAATATTGCACCATGCACACAAAAAAGCATTTCATTTTGCAAATGACCAGCTCTCACAATTTCTTTGTTTCTTATAGAACTAGTCTATCAGAGCAAGGAAGTATTTCTCCTATTATCTGGAAGGCTTTACTTGGCACATGTTCAGCATTCGATAAATGAATGACACATGGAAAAATGCTTGAACAGGGAGTCTCTAATGTTTCTAAAGGTATTTCACTGAATTTTCACACTTAAGAATGATAGTGTATTCTAGTTTCAATAAGTAAAATGAGATAAATAACAGTGATTTTCAATCAGGAAAGTGAAAGAAATTGATAACTAAAGGGTTATACCAGTAAATTTCAAATGCTCAAAGGATAATTTATTCAAATTTTAGGTTATTACATTAATATTAGAAGTAGCAGATGGTCCAGGGATGTCAATTAACATAAGTTACTGAGAGGTGGCTACTTTTAAATCTCTTCATCATCTTTCTAATTATAGGAAATAAGAACTACTTTAGCTATAGAAACACTTTTTTTAAGATTTATTTATTTATTTATTTATTTATTTATTTATTTATTATTTATTCATGAGACACAGAGAGAGAGAGAGAGGCAAAGACATAGGCAGAGAGAGAAGCAGGCTCCATGGAGGGAACCTGATGTAGGACTTGATCCCAGGACTCCAGGAACACGCCCTGGCCCAAAGGCAGAGGCTCAACCGCTGAGCTACCCAGGCGTCCCTAAAAACACGTTGTTGTTGTTGTTGTTGTTGTTGTTGTTTTCTCAATCTACACATGTCCTTCTAAGTTATAAATTGTTAATCATTGACTTGAAAACATAATATATATTGGATCATTTTAAAATTGCATTTAAATAACTCCTATTCATAAATAGTTCTTGTTTTAAAGGTTGAGTCTATTAAAAAAAAAAGCCACATTTAATTCGTCCCCGAAAAAGAAAAGACTGTTTTAGTTATTTGCATGTTTATTCATTTAACAAATATCTCTCTGAACATGGCTAGCTTATGCCAGGTACTGCTCTAGATGCTAGGGATGTAGCAGTTAACGAAACTATAAAATCCCTGTTTTCAGAGAGCCTACATTTTAGTGAACAAAGCAGACAACAAGCAAACAAACACCATTTAATATTGTTTGCACTAATAAATTCTATGAAGAAAGATAAAGCATTGATAGTAAATGGGATGCAGGCTGCTTCTTAAAGAGAGTAGTCCAATTCAGAATGCTCTTAAAAGTTTGAAACAAACAGTTTGAGAGAAATAATGGAGTCAAGGATGACTCCAATCTTTTGCCTTGAACAACTGGGTGGAGGGTGACATATACTACTGTCTGAGGAGAGAATCAAGACTTTGCGACACAAAATGTTTGTTATTCCTGTTAAATTTTCAGATGAGATATTGAATTGGATTTTAACATTCAAATGAGTTTGGTGCTCAACAGAGAAGTCAGGGCTGATGATGAAAATTTACGAGCCTCAGTCTCTAGATGTTTTATAAAACCATGGAAGAGGCTCTATTTTTAAAGCTGTGATACAGTATGAGAGTACTTAGGAAATCAATAAAGGAAGAGCTGTCCAAAGAACTGAAGGAGGTCACGTCAAAAATAATGAGGATAATGCAGCAAAATAAACAGAAAAAAAAAATTCCTAGTCAGCTAAGGAAAACTCTAAAATGTACTACTCTAAAAAAGAAAGTATTCAAGGAGGAGACAAGGATCAATTGTGTGCTAAGAATTGATAACTGAGTAATTAGGCAACAGGTCGTCACTGGTAACCCTGACAGTAGAGGTGTAAGTGACTCATAAGAATGTAAGACCAAGTAAAGTGGGTTCAAAACAGAAGGAGAGGAAGTAGAGAAAGTAGAAAATCCTTTCTGTGAGTTTGTGAGTTTCTCTATGCAGGGAAATGAAAAATGGAGGGGTAGCTGAAGAGGAATATCAGTTTAAGGAAAGTTGTTTTGTCTTTTGTTGTTTTTGTTTGTAAAGACAACAAGCTTGTAGACTTATGGAAATCATCCACCAGAAGTCAAAATACTGATGATTCAAGGAATAGATCAGGCAATTATACAAGGCTAATCCTTGAATAGACGAGAGAAGATGGAATTGAAACACAATTAAAAGGATTGGCTTTAGATGAGAGTGCAGTGTATTTTTCCATTCAAGTGAGACAAAGATGGAACATTTAGTTCTAGATTCAGACAGATTGGTAGGTTTAATAAAGTTCAGAGTGAGAAAGTACTCTTTTGGTTACTTCTATTTTCTCAAGTAAATATGAAATAAAAATCATAATGTTAGAATAAGGAGAAAGTAGGTAGATATATGAAAATTCATTATCTGGAGGCAGGGAAGGAAAAAGCCCTTATAAAACAGTATTTCACTGTTTTCTGACAGAGTTGCCAAAGGATATAAACATACAACCTAGAGTTAAGACACCGATTTTCTGCTTTGCTTTTAAAAAGACAAATAAGTTCTAAGTACTCAATAGTGATTTTATACCAAACTTCGAGCTACTTTACTAGATATATTGTTTGAAATTGGATGGTATGTTGTTCTAAACTTCTAAAGATTATTAAGATATAATTTATCTAATAATTTGGCAAGTGTTATCTGTCAGGGAAAGCTCAGATGGAGGCTCCGTGAGTCCTCGTGCTAAGAAGAAATGGTCACACACATTCAAAAGATGCAACCAATACAATGAATTTTCTTTTCTCAGGACTAAAATAACTCTAAAAGGCTTGACTCAGGAGAATAGGCAGGATATCAGTCCTCAAAGTCAAGGACTAGTATGGACTCTAGGGGAGGAGTGCCTGAGAGGTTATTCCCTAACTGTGGTTGTTTCTTTGTTGATTGCTATTGATGCAGGGGATGCCTTGAAGGCACTCCAATTTTTTTTTTTCTTATTAGAAAGGACAAAATATTCTCTTTTTCTCAGCTTTATTATTTCCCTGAGGATTTTAATAGCTATATACTTCTACTTTTCCCAAACAAAGTAATAGAGGAGTTACATACATATGTACATCCTGGCCTCATCTTAAAATTAAGCAACTTGTAATTTTTATGAATTTAAATGTGCCTCATTTGTTTTCTATTTTCATTATACATCCAGTTTTGAGACAAAAAAAAAGAGAGTTAATTGGAGAGCATGTACGACCCATCACTTATTCTAAATTGAGAATTTAATTAATAGTTCCATAGCTATTCTACAAAAAATAAAATAGTAGGATAGAAATTTATACCTATGTTGTATAGGTATAAATAAATACAGTTATAAAAATAAATTTTATCAATTGTCAAATCTAGAGCCCATAAATGTGGCCCTATGATTCTTTAAACCCATACAAAGCAGTCCTTAGCAAGATTGCAGCTATGATGTTAACTAGTAAAGCAAATGGAAGACATGCATTTTTTTTCTGTGTCTGATAGTTTCCTAAACTCTCGATAAATCAAAGGTGTCATGACACATAAGACACGACGGTTACATTTTCTGTTTAAGATGTCAAGAAAGGTACTAGACTGTGACAGTAATGCCCTCTAGTAAAAAATAATAATAATAAATTAAAAAAAACAAAAACAAAACAGAAAAACACACATAGAATATTCATGAGTACTTTAAGATCTTAACACAGCATACTCATTAATAGTGTCTGGGTGGAAAAAAAGTGTGATATTTGAGTAATGGAAATTCTTTCAGAAATCATCGTCTTGTTCTGTCATGGAATGTGATTTCCAACTAAGTAAAGAGCCAGAAAAGATGTAGGTTATGAAGAGTCCAGGAATTAGAGAAATATATTCAATGGCCAGGGCTAGGTTTTCAAAGGCACCCTGTGAAGTTTTAGTGTTTTTCTAGGCCAGAGACTTAGGCAATACTGCTCAACTGCAGGCACAATAGCTTGTGCTGCAACTATATCTGCATAGTAAGCACACTAGGTTTACATGTTTATCTGAGGAAGGCCTTGGGGGAGAGGTCACATTTGTGGAGATTATGCCGATACTACGGCAAAGGTATCATGAGCCCTGAATAACAGGATAAAACTAGTAAAATACTTCACTGTTTTTTTAATCTCTTCCAGCCTTTCACATTTATTTTATTAATACTCAAAATCCCAGTCCCCTAATTCTGCTTCCTGAATGTTCACAAAATTGCTTAAAGCACCAAAAAAAAAAAAAAAAAAAAAAAAAAAAAAAAAATCACCAAGCACATACTCCATACTCTGTTCTAGACACTGAGCTACTTCTCTGCCATTTACTATTTGCCATAGTGTCTATAATTTCCTCCATGCATAGTTGTCTGAGTAAAGAACAACAAATCTGGGTTACTATGGTTATGGTCCATTAAGCTCACTCCTACCCCAAAGTCTCATATGCCATCATGTCATCAAATGCCATTCTCAGTTATGTCTCAATAAAATGACAAATTGTTCAGAAACTATACCTTTGGACTCCCTAAAAATAGTAAAAACTATGAATGGTGAATCTTCATATGTCAAGACATAATCACCTTTCATTCTGCAGGAAGCCATTCTTAGCCAGATGGTATACTGAAACAGATCTGATCCACTAGTCTCATAAATTATCAAGGTTACTAAGACTTACTGTGTCACCTATTCTAAGAATACTCACATTTTAATATAGAGTGCTTTTTTAAACAAAGAAAGAAAAAGAGGGAGGCAATTATACTGCAATAACTGAATTCCAAGCATTTTGAGGGGCTTTGGAGACTCTGATACTCTAAACAAAGAACTCTTCCTTCTCTGTACAGGCATCTGCCTATTCTCCCTACCATCAGAACCACTCCTGGCAGAAAACCATGAATGGTTCCTCTGCCCTCTAAAAGAAAACTTTAAAATATACATTAGATAATAATAGAGTTGGAGGTTACATGTAGGAGCCATAGGACATTGTATTTTGTTTCCTTTCTCTCTTTCTTTTTAAGAATTACAGCAAAGATAACAGTGAGTGGTATGAAAATTCTCCCTAGCATTGTCTAGGGTTGTGCTTCTACCGATTACAGGGATTATGATTTGTATTTCTAACACCATTGCCTAAATGGTCTCCCCATCATTCCAATCAGTGAATAGCACAGTATAAACTGTAATAGAATCCTAAAGTTATTTAATGGGCTCCCTTTTCTCACTACTATAGTTGCTACGTGGCAAAGAGGTACACACTCTCTCTCATGGTGCCACTTATTGCAGTGCCTCTACACTGATGAGCATGTAATTATTTAGTGCTCTTTATCCTAGGACTGCTTTAGTCCAATCAGTAGAGTCCTACTGGTCCTGCAGAATTGTAAACTGGGTTAAGTGCCTGCCTTCAGCAAGTAGTTAGGAGACTGAAAAGTACAGTCCAATGAGCCTGAATTTATCGGGATTAAAACTGGCAACAGTTTGTAAGTTAGACATTCTTGGCCATTACTTTCATTTTTACAGGTTCTGCAAAAGCCCACTGTTAGCTCTGGGTGCATACATTTAATAGATATTTCTACATCAAAATTGGTCTAAATCAATTAAAAGAAGACAAATTAAATTAAAAAATACTTCATTTTAAGATATGACAACTCTTTAGAACTCTAATCTAAAAAAAGTATAAAGAATATACAGGAAGTTCTACTGGTACATATAGATATTCTAATGATTATTTTTAAAACATTTTTTCAAATGACAAACCCTAATGTTTAATTAAAAAATCACTAGCTTTTAATGTGTGTCCCATTCCAGTTATGAACACTCCAATATGACATTCATATTCCAGTATGTATCCTCTTATACAGTATGATCTAGTACTCATTAAAATTATTTTTAAATGTACATTGTAAATTTTCTTCCATTTCAAAATTATTTATTTTGATATCAAATGATAACTGGACTAGATTACCTTTGAGTTCCTCCCAACCCTGAATGATTGATTCTACATTTCAGTAGTCAGGTCAATCTTACAAAGGCTAGAAAAGAAGAGTTTGTCTGCATTGTATGAATTAACAAGAATGAAAGGCCTCCTGCCTAACATTAATTCCTTCCCCCCACCTGCCACAGTGTTGAAAATCCCCTCCCCCTTATCAGAATTATTTCTTAAAGGTACTCTTAAGCCTTGTGAATTTTACTTGGATTCAGAATTATGTTACAAAGGAGGGATAATCAATGAACTTACCTAATCAATTAATTTACCTAATTACTATCAGTTATTATACTGAAAATAAGATCCCGAGGCAAGTTTTAGGGTGAACAATTGGGGAGTGACCACAATATCACTCTGTGCTGAAATTTACAAGCAGCTTCCAGGCCAATTGACTGGCTCTCTGCCTTCACATAAAAGGCTATTTCTCCTAAGAACCTTTCTATTTCCTCATCAATCTTCTTGTAAGGCCTTTGCAGAACCCACCTGAGTCTAGTTCTAGATTCCCATTGTATCCTTTGAGTTTGATATTCCTTTTTTTTTTTTTTTATCTGTTTTTCTAAAGCCTATCAATCTTTTATACACATCCACTGTTCTGGGCCAGCCCATTTGAACGTCCCATAGTTTTCGATGCTCCCAACTTCTAAGATGCCTGGAAGTCTGGCTTGACTTGGAGAAAAAGTTAGGTTCTAGAGTCCAGTAGGGTTCGATTGTAGAGGAAGAAAAAAGAGGGGCCAATCTAAGCAGCCAGGTAATGGAAAGGAGGACTGACAAAATTTTAAGATAAATGTGATTGAATTTAAAACATTTTCCTAGCACCCATCACTTATGGCAACACCAAAGTATGAAAAAATTGCCACAAGATGTAAGGTTGATGTGTTAAGTAACATTTTACATATAACCAATCCAAAATATCCTCTGGTTTATTTGTTATCAATTTGAGAAAGTTAAAGCAAAGCTGATAGTTTTCCTTTCGAATTTGTATGAATACATTGGTTCAAATATCTATGTGACCTTTAGAATTAGTCAGTATATGTTCTAGACTTGTGCCATTACTATATTACTAGCAACTCATTTTTCTAAAACTACAAAGCCTAGGAACATTTCCATAAAAACCATATTTTTTAAACTCTGTAGACCAATACTGTCATCAAGCCAGTGACCAAGAGGTGGAGGCTTTTATATGTTCCATTATCTTTTTTAAAAAAGATTTATTTATTTATTCATGAGAAACACAGAGAGAGAGAGGAAGAGACATAGGCAGAGGGAGAAGTAAGGTTCTCTCAGGGACCCTGATATGGGACTTGACCCTGGATCCTGGGATCATGCCCTGAGCTGAAGGCAGACACTCAACCGCTGAGCCGCCCAGGTGTCCCATATGTTCCATTATCAATTCTAGAGTCATTAAATCTCCTTGATGCAGTATTACATTATCATGTACCATCCCTCTCTGGTTACATTCTGTTATTGGCAGATACTTTCTCTGTGTAGAAAGAGAGGAAGTACCACTGTATAGGGTTTATCACATTACACTGTCCCTGTATAGCCACAGCAATATTGTGTGGATCAATATAAACAGCAAAGAACAAGCCTTCTACTTATTTAGCCCATCAATATTTTAAATCAGAACTCTCAGTAGCAGAGAAAAAGAACAGGCAACCTGACTTAATTTTTCTCAAGGATTGCCCCTGAAACATAAATAGGGCTCTATAATCCAAGTCAGTAATTTAAAGAAGTAAACCAAGAAGTAAAAGAAGTTCTTTCTAATTTGGTATACATACATGATTTGTAAATAGTTGAACACACTATCTCAGGGAAATTGTTAAAAGTATAGCATGAGGTTAAGCTCTAAAGGGAGATGGCTATGGCAGTTTACTGAGAAAATCCAATGTTTTGCTCAATCTGGCTTCGGAAAAGAGAATCCCATCCATGCTTAATTTTCTAATCGCTAACAAAAGAGGGTGGGGGTCAGCCTGAGTGGCTCAGCAGTTTAGCGCTGCCTTCAGCCCAGGGCGTGATCCTGGGGACCTGGGATGGAGTCCCATGTTAGGTTCCCTTCATGGAGCTTGCTTCTCCCTCTACCTGTGTCTCTGCCTTTCTCTGTGTCTTTTGTGAATAAATAAAATCTTTAAAAAAGGGGTGGGGACATTCATTAATTTATCAAAACATCATAATTTGAACATTCATCAAATGAAACCAGATTTTTTTTTGAAACCAGATTTGAGTAAAGTCAGAAGCTAGATAGAATAGGATGTGAATTTCCTTGTATTATTCTTAATCCAGCCCACAGAAAAATTAGCATTATCCTATTGTTACTAGCACATCTCAATGCTATTTCATTCACAAATCATCAATATTTGCTGTAGGTTGAATGCTGTGTAGAAACTATAGGCTTTATTCTCAGGGACAGGTAAAAGGAACAGTTTTGAAACATGAAATTCAAACACTTGAATTTACTAAAAAAAAAAATTTACTAAAAAATTTTACTCAAAGTGGAGTGTTGATATTAGTAATTTTAACCAAAAAGAGAAGTTCTTCCTTCTTTTTCTTTTCTTTCCTTGTTTCCTTCCTTCCCTCCTACCTTCCTTGCTTTGACAAATATTCATTGAGTACCTATGTGTTCCAGGATATGATTGGAACTCAGTAAATAACAGCAATCAAAACTAACAAGTTCTAATACTCTCATAACACTTCATTATTCTGGAGAAATCAGATGATAAGCAAATATTTATGAGTTCATTTCAAATGGTAGGGATATAAAGAAAATTAAAATGAAAAATCATCTAGTGATTGAGTAGAAACGCATAAATAAAATTGGGAAATAAGAGCAATAGATAGGGTATATACTATTAAGCAGAATGGTGAGTGAAGGTCATTCTGAAAGTTGAGTTAGCTAAGACTTGAATGGTAAGAATGTGAATATCATAAGGAAAAGCACTGCAGGCAAACAAAACAGCAAGGAAAGACTTCAAGATAAGAGCAATGTAGTTGAAGAAGCACAAAGTTGATGTGTGATGAACAAAGAGAGTAGCAATCAGTGAGATGGGAAAGATAAATGATCAGAACATTAGGTCCTTACACGTCTTGTGAGAAGTTTGGATTTTATTCTGAAGAGGAGTGAAAGTAATTGGGAGATTTTAAGCAAGAGAATGACATGATTTGGTTTATATTTTAGTAGATCATTTTTCATGTTGAGTGTGATTTTGGTGGGAAAGCAAGATCTCAAAGAAACCAGTTAGGAATCTATTGCATAGTCCACGAGAGAGATGGATAATTCAATTAATCCATTTCTTTTGAACAGATTTTTCAAACTAGAAACTTCCTGTAGTGGAAGGAGTTTTGTATTGATTGGTGACAACTGAAATAACTGCTCTGGATTTTTAGGTATGGATCATTGAGTTAAAATGAAGAAAAAAATCTATTTCTTCCAAGTGCATATTACTGTACTAGATTTCCAGTGAAAAGGAACTGCAAAAAGGAAGTAAGAAATTCTAGAAGGACAAAAAAATAAAAAAGAGGTAACTTACCATTTTTGGCTTTGCAAGATCTGTTGTCTGGCTGCATTATGTAGCCTTCCACACAACTGCAGGCATAGGATCCATGTGTATTTATGCAGGTCTGGCTGCATGCACCATAAATAGCACATTCATCGTGATCTACAAAGAAAATGAGCATCACTTCTAAGTAGATTTATTGTTGGGCATTTTTTTTCTCCTTGAAGAAACTTTGTTTTTTTCAAATTTTGGAAATAGAATTTCAGAAAGAAAAACACAAGTCCAATAAGTCTTTTCAAAACTACACTAACTGAAAGCCAAAATTCAATGTTGCTTTGATAGTACAGAGATACAAGACCGTATCTAATCTTTTATTTTAAATCTTTCATTTTAAAAGATAATATCTAATATTTAGATCTTTTATTTTATTTTAAAAGATATCTAATATTTTATTTTAAATCTTTTATTATAAAAAGATTTAATCTTTTGTTTTAAAAGATAGTATGAAGGCTAGAAGCCCTTGGATATTTTTGCAAAAACATAAAATGCACTCCAAAGAATATCTGTTGAATAGTTCTAGTGTTGATGACTTTTTAAATTATTTTTGCAAAGAATTAGCCTGATAACATGGTTTTCAATAAACATATTAAGAGTTTCGAGCCTTCACTTGATCAAAAAGAGGAAACTATTAAGCACTTGTTGAAAGGAAACATTTCATCTTAAATTTTATTTTAATATCTATGGTCCTACTTCTTCTCTTACATGCCCCCTGTCCTTATACTCTTCCTTCCTGCATCTCATTCAAATCTCTATAAACAGCAAATACTTAATGCTTCTTAGCCAACAAGGCAAATAAAAAAATATGTCAGGTAATAACTTGGACAAATGTATATTTAGTTTGTCCTGTGTACCATGTACTTTACTAATCCCTGAAGAAACAAAAAATTGATAAAACATGGTTCCTATCTCTAAGTCAAACAAGTCTAAGGAAGTATAATTTTAATTCTATGCATTGCCTTATAATAGAGGCACACTATAGTTATGATAGAAACTCAGAGAAGTCAACCTGCTTGGAATTAGAGGGAGAATATTAAGTGAAGGCTACATCCTGACTTGGATTTAAAGGATAATTTAGATTTTCTCAGATTCAATAAGAAGGGATAAGATGGAAAGGGGCATTCCAGTTAAAAAGCATGTGACATGATACTGAGATGACATAGTAGGGATTTGAAAGAAGTATAAGGGGTCAAGTGGAATAAGGGCAGATAAGGGGAAGGATTAAGAGATGGCACTGGAAAGCAGTTATGGAGACAGATAATGAAGTTATTTTTATGCTAAAGTAAAGGGTTGTACATTATATACAGGCATTGGGAAAGCATTAAAGATGAGCTATATAATCAACTTTATATTTTAAAACTAAATAAACACAAATAAAAATGGATTGGTGCATGTAGAGAAGAGATCCTGGAAAAATAATTATGTGCTAAATTCACAAAAATTGTATTTTAATCCCATTATATTTTGAACTAAGTCAGTGGTAGGGGAGATGGAGAAGAGAGAATGGAGTGAAATGTTTAAGAGCCCGAAGAGACATGTGATGACTGGATAGATGGCAATGAATGGTGCTATACTAAAATAAGAATAAGTGGTATAATAAAAATATGTATTTGGTCTTTATCTTCAGTTTCTAGCACAGAATTCCTAAAGCTCTTGCAATTTTCTTAACAATAGGAGTGTCTTTTGTTATTTAGGAGCCCCTCTGGAATGTACCTTAGTCTATGGCAATGAGGTGACTAAGGGTGGGATAATGCCAGGATGGGGGCTCCACACAGGAAAGACTAGACACATGATTCAAAGGTGGGAACTCAGCCCACCCTCTGAACACTGAGCTAAGAAAAGAGTTTACTAAGGAAAAGCAAAAATATTCCTGAGTAGTTAAGGGGCCATTTAAATTGGGAAACTGTGCATTTGTATGGCATTAATTTGCACTTTTCTCAGAATTCTTTGGCTTCATATAACAGCTTGCATTCGTGGATAGTTTGCTTGAAGTAAGTTGCTTTGGAGATAAAAAGAATAGTTTTTGAAGCTAAGTTTACAGTGATTATGAAAGAAATTAAATCTCGCATTTGGTAAAATCCAGCCCCTATGGCAGAAATGATTCTCCTCCATTTTCACAGATTTTTCAACTTTAATTTTTTTGATTCCTATTTTAGTTTTTCTGACATGATTATGCTATCCAGAGAGCAATATGAGTAATGATTTTTGTTGTTGTTGTTCTTAGCCAGAATGCACTGCTATGACATTCATGTAACTCCACAAAATTGGCAGCAGAGGAATAGGCATGTCATTATTTATAATGCTGCCTTTCTTTTCCCTCTTAAGGACAGAAAATACCCTGGAAATACAGCTTCAGGAGAGCATAAATGATGGTCAAATCTGGCCATCCAGGAGTACAGAGAAAGTAAAAAGAGCCTTTGTTTCAGTAGTGACCTTCTAGACTGGCTGATGTGAAATTCCTTACTAATGTTCAAAAGAAGATATTGATTATGGTTATTTTTATGGATTTAATTAGGAGATTAGGGAAAAAGAGATCAATGCAGAAGGAGCTGAAAAATCCTGATTCCTATAGGATTCAGTTGCAGCAAAAGAGTAAGGATGCTATGTAGGTATATTAGCCTTCCCTGTGTGAATGGAAAGAGCTGGTTTGAACTGGGAATTGCATGTATGTGTGCATGCATACAGAAGTACTATTCATATATGGTTGACTTTTGTGATTATAAGGTATCTAATGTTGCCAGATCTGATTTTTTTTTTTCAGAAAGTCTGAACTTCTATATGCAATCTTCTGATTTTTAAATGTTGGTTTAAAAATAGTGTGAATCAAATAAATATACTAGTTTGGTTTGGTCAGATTAAATAGCCTCTGAGCTTGACAAGCATTTAAAAGTAAGTGTTTCTACAATATTTGTATTATGCAGAAAACAAACAACAAATGAAAAATTCAAGCCCCAGATGTACATTAAAAAGCGATGAACCTCTTCAAGACAAGAATAAGTGAACTCTGCAGACCTGAGCCTTAGCCTTAAGTCTATTACTGAGAAGATGTGTAGGACTTAAGTAAGTCACTTAATTTCTCAGGGTCTTGCTTTTCTCACTTCTGTCATTAGAATTTTGAACAATATTCTCTCTGAGGACTCTTTCAACTTTAAGATTCTATTTCTAAGTAAAACTGATAATATTAAAGCAAAGGTTTAAAGTAATTGGCAAAGCACCAATTTCTTTGTAAAATAGTCTATTAGTGGCTCTAGCAATGCAGATATTCTTTGACTTTATATATAGAGTCTATATTTTATGTTTTGTATATATAGACTCTAAGTACCATATAAAATAATGTATTATTCATATTACAGATATATCAGGTTTATATACATATTCTAGCATATATATAATAGAAGTTAATAGAATGGAGAAGCAACTTGTTCAGTATGGCCGAGGCGAGTCATTTCAGAGTAAACATGTGCTGTACAGCATTCAAAAAACGAAGAATTATGACATTAAAAATACACATAAATATTTTTATGTTCATTATTGCTGTTGGTAAAATGCAACAATAAAATGCAAATAAATTCCTGTTATTTCTAACAGGAATAAAATTTGCTAATTACCAGAATTACCAGTGCAAAAAATGAAAAAAATTATAAAGAATATTGCATGGTATTATTAACATAACTCAGTTCATAGCAGATGTCTACTATATTGCAGCTGTATAACTGGCAGGAAACATTTGGGAAGTTAAGACTGTTAAATCCAATGTTTTCATGGTTAACCTAAACTACTTCCCATCATTAACATTCCCCATATTTGACATTATTGCAATACTATTTGAAAATTGATTGGTGAAAATGCATTTTTGGTATGCTTATGTGTATGATTTATACGGGAGCATCATCTTTTAAAACTCAAGAAACAAACAAAAAAAAAATTAAACACTGTCGAAGCACATGGTAGGTGCTCAAAGATACTTTTTAAAATGTCCATTGACTAAGCCTCTCTTAAGAAAAAAAGTCACATATCCTACTTACCTCTACAGCTTCTTCCATCTTCTTTTACTTCAAATCCATCCTCACAGTAACATCTTGTACTATTTCTGACCACTGCACATTTATACTGACAATTCAGCAGCTGGCAATTGGGTAATAGTTCTGGAGAAGAAAAACAGAGACACTATGTTAATAAAACTATGCACACTTATGTCCTATTTAAATTTAAATGTTGTTAAAATTTCTCAGGGTATAACCACAATAATACAGTTCTGATTGGTCTCCTTGAAAATTTATGAGAATGGCTGAGAGAAAAAATGATATCTACTCCCTCTAAAATATGTTGGCTTGTATTTATTTGAAGCATTGTTAACAAAATTTCAGATCTGTTCAGTCTTTCACTTTTAGCTTATTTTGTATGTTCAAAGTCACAAATCTTTTCAAATTCTGGTAAATTAAATTATTTCAAGAGGAAAAATGTCAACTCAGTGGTTAATTTCAACATTTATACATTTCTTATCTGACATATCAATTGATTTTCTATCTTTTGAGGACTTGTTTTGATTTATAATCCACGTGTAACCTTCATAGCAATCAATGTGAATATATTCCATTTCAATAATTTATCTTTCATTGGTGACAAAATATCAGATAAATACTGGACATAATATATTTCATTATATCTGAACTCGTTCAGAGCAAATACATCATTGAAGCAAAAGTTACCAAACCCTCAGAATAGATTAGAATTCAATATGATAAATGCATGAAACAGAGATGAAGTGACAGAGGCATATTCATTGCACAATTTCTAACAGGAATAAAATTTGCTAAACCAGAAAAATATATGGATAAAATGTGTGACTGATTTTGCTGTCTGAAAATGAAGGTATTAATGGATTGCAACAATCTCTTCTCCTGGGGAGAAAAATAAGGGTTTTGAAGATTAAAATTAAATGATTCAAGATATGTTGAATTCAAGATATGTTGATAATGGTACAAGTTTAGCTGGTGCTTCAGGAAATACATACATATATAATAAAAATATTTTAATGCTCCAATGTGGAAAAGAAAGCTAGAGCATTCCAAGTAGAAAATTTGCTATCTCACTATCTAAAATATTTTCTTAACCAAATCATTTTTCCATCTCTTTCATGCAATTATTCCATGCATCTTCCCTTAAGACCCCAAATCTTTTTCCTAACGGTCACTCACATATTATGATCCTGCTTCCTACTTTTTATGAGATAATTGAAGCAATCAAGGAGATTTTCCACAGATTTTTGCTTCACATTTACCTACCTCTGCATATTCCTGTCCTTGCCTTTCAAACTTGGTTGAATTCATAATCAAAGCCCACCTCCCATCCCTGTGCACAAATCCTATCCCCTCTCACTTACTCAAGGATATCACTTCAGCCATTCTCTGCTTGCTCTCATAATCATTTTTTAAATAATTTATATTAATCAAACAAGAGCCCATCTCTCTTTGACAATTAAAAATTTACAGAATACAGTCATGCCTATTTGTTTACATATTGCCTGTGGCTGTTTTTACATTACAAAGGCATAGGTGACTAGTTATCTCAGAGACCTCTGACCCACAAAGCCTAAAGTATTTACCATAGCCCCTTACAGAAAGTTTTCTGACCCCTGTACCAGCTTGTTTTCAGCATCAAACATTCTCTTTTCCCCAACTTAAAACCAAAAAACTTTGACCTCACTTCCTCTACTAGTCACCTTTGCAAAATTCCTCTGTTCCTCTTAATAACAAAACTTACAAAAATAATACATACATTTGCTTTTCTCTGTTCCTATATTTAACCTACTCCTCGAACTTTCACTTCCACTGCTCCACAGAAACTGCTTACATAAATGTCTTTGATGACCTTGAAGTTGATAAGTGCAATGACCTTCTTTCAGTCCTCATCTTATTTACCTATCAGCAGCATTTGACAGTTAACCACTTCCTGATACACATTCATTGCATTGCTTCTAGAACTCACACTCTTGACTTTCCTCCTATTTCACAGTCCCTTTGCTGGAACATAACTACCAGTACCATAACTTGAAAGCTAGTTGTGCTCTCTTAAACTTCTAATTTCCATTTCTCCGTTACAATCAATACTTTATACTAAATTTCTTTCCCCCTTGAAATACCAGAACAATTTCTGTTTCCTTGACATAGATTCAACCAATATGCAGATCAATTATATCTAATTTGTAGGCTTGAGTTTCGGGTCATTGCTAATAATATGCTAATACAATGTTAATATTTAGGTAATGTACAAAGACCAGGAATTTGGTCTGTAAAAACACATTATTAATAGAAAATATGGAATGAATGGTTCTTTGGAAATTATGGAACTTTTGCTTTGCATTAAGGTAGCTATTTACATGTTAGTTTCCCTCACTAGTATCTATAGCTACAAAGTATAAGGCTAACATATACCAAGTTCTTTAAATATGCAATCTCTTTGAAACCCTATAACAGTCAAACCTCCAGATATTATTGTAATTTACGATTTACAGATAAGGGAACTGATGGTTGATAACTAATCCAAGATTATTCAGTAAATATATGACAGAGCTGCCCTTCAAAACAAAGTCAGTCTGCCTACAGAGCCTATATTTTTAATACTGCCTTTAGTTCCCAAAGTATAATACAGTGATGGTTAGAATATGGTGTATTTTATTTTTATTTTTCATTCTTGGTTAGTAGTGCACTATAGATAAAGTGTTTTATAATTTTTATAGGATGAATGAATCAATGAAATAGCTTAATTCTAGGATGAGGATTAACACTCTCAGGTGTCATTTCTAGTCCATTAAATTAAACTAGGTCCTAAAGATAGTTCATTTACATCTTCAAATTAGGTAATTGAGTTGTCAAATTTTGTTTGATTATGGTGGAATCAGTCCAAAATTGCCTTGAATATATATGCTACTTTAGTTCAACATTGATTAAGCACCTACTCAATGCTAAGCACTCTGCTGGGGTTCTACACATGCAACATTACTTTAGACAAATTAAGGAATTACAACATGAGTGTGGAAGTGGGTGGGGTTAGGTGGGAAGGAAAACAACGTAAACAACAATACAATTAAAAGCAGAAAATAAGAAATGCTAAATAAAAATACAAGTGACATGAGCTGGAAGAGAAGGAATCCTCCAGAGACTGGAAATGAGCATAGATAACATGGAAAATAGTCGTGAGAAAAGTTTAATTTAAGCTGAAATTTAAAAGATAAGAAGTGTTCATTGAACAAAATTTATGGAAGTGCATCCCAGATAAAGCAGACAATATGCAAAAATAAATGAAAAGACAAGAAAGCATACAAGAAATACAATGATAAATAACTGTGTGGCTGAATCACAGCGTTTGAAGTGGTAGGAAATGGGCCTAGCATTCTTGTTTGGGGCCAAGTCAAAGTGGATTAATTCTTAAATTAAGTAGACTTTTTAGTTTTGATAATGAGAGTCATTGCTAATAATTGAGGACAGAAGTGTTTGATAGTACCTAATAGCATGGCAAAACATGAGTGAAATATCCTAAAAAGCTACCTGAAGGCCTAGACATGGCAAAGGCACACATTAAGACTATGAAGATTTATGTGAATGGATGGCCAAACACTTGAGGAAAGCAAAATGACAGTAAGTTAATAGTACCAATAAAATGAATCAAGAATAACAGGAGGACCAACAGTTTGAGGGAAAATAGTTGACTGTTTAGTTTCAAATGTTGACCAGAAAGGCCCAGAGAGACTTGAGAATTTGAGTGTATCTAAGAAGACAAGTCTGGACTGGGATGTAGCTCTGGAAGTCATAAACATAAAGTAGGAAATTAAAGCCTAAAAAGGAAAGAATCATCCCTTGTAAGGAATATTTGTAATACAAATAAACCCCAGAGAATGTTTATATGTGAAAGGCAAGCAGAAGAAGAACCATCAACAAAAAAGCCCAAGAAATTATCAAATTTATATATGGGAGAAGCTGAAAAACTTGACAAAATCCAAGGTGGAAAAAGGGTTCATGGAAGTAAGCAGAACAATAGATGTTAAATCCCTGGGGAATATTATTAAATGAACACTAAAATATATATCGGGCTTTCTAATAGGGTCAATTAAGACATTTAAAAAAGATTCCAGTGGGACAGAGAATAGAGATAAATGTAGTAGTAGTAGTAAGGAATTGGGGCAGAAAGAGGAAATAGGAAAGGTTTCTCCTAGAAAATAATTAAATATATTATGAAATAAAGAGAATAAAGATAGAGGTTTGACCAAATTTATTTAATCTGATACCTTAAAGCAGGCATGTTAGCTCAGTACCTTAAATGTATTATTTTTTTCCATACAATTTTTGAGGCCAATTCCTTGTTTGCCCTCTCAATTCAAAGTACAAAATCCACAGGCTATTGGTTACATCTTTCTGCTCTCTCCAAACTTTAAATATCTGGAATATACCTGTTGAAAATAGTTACCAACATGGGGATAATAATGAGGAGAATTGAGAAAAAATGAGAGAAATTGGGGAAAAACTGGGTATGAAAGATCAGACCTCACACATGGTTTTGAGTTTTAGGTGGGATCTAGTGGTTGAAAATAGCAAGAGACAAGGGCAACTCACTTTGTCGTTCATCAAATTTATCCTCTTTGAGAACTCATGCATGTGCAAAGAGACTGAAAGCATTTTATCAGATGAAATGGTAAATGGTGATTCTTCTAACGCCATGAAGAATTATGAAGAACTAACAAAATGCAAACTAAAATTTAAAATTTGGCTTAACTCTGGGAAAGCAATACTAATTACCGTAATGTAATCTATTTGAGCTGCTTACCATTTATGCTTAATTACATGCAACACTATAATGCTTATGTAGATAATTAAAAATGCATCAGATTAATTTTGTTAGAAAGCTTATTTGGGTAGAACAGAAATTCTGTACTTGAATTATCCGTCTTCATAGAGTGCTCTGAAGCGTGGTCATTGATTCATGTAACATTATCATTGATTTGGATCTTAGGTTAAAGTAGGAAGACTACCAGCATCTAAGGTGATGAAATATGCAAGTCTGAATCCAGATATATAACATGGTATTTGATCTGTATTTCTTAGCATTATCATAAAAGAAAAGTGTCTTTTTTTAATGAATGGAGAGGAGCTATTATTTCAGGAATCAAACTCAATTCAACTGATGAGGACTCTCCTAACACGGACTCACTCCATTCTATGGTATTTAAGGAATCTTTTCAATGCCTTTTTTTTGAAGTTGTAGAGGAGATTATAAAAATGTGAATATATCTTCCTTATCAAATGCAAGTGAACACCTTACAAGTAATGGGCAACTTTGAGGCACTAAGCTCCTAAGCCATTCTTTAACTTAGAAATAGATTTCTGGATTTGTATTATTAATAAATAGTAGCAGAGATTCTAGAAGGATAGAAAATTATTTCATGCTAAATCTTACATCTCTTTCACTACTTGTTCTTTTTTCTAAATCATGGTAGAATACTATAAGTAAAGCCTTAAGCGCTAAAGCTAGAATACCTAAGTTCCAACCCTGGTTTTATTAATTTCAGGCTATGTGAATGTGGGGGAAAAAAAAAAAAAAAACAGCTAATGTTCACCAATCCTGTTTCCTTTTTCTGAGCAAATAAAAAGATTAATTTTCCCAGTTGACTTACATTATGTTGAGGCCATATATCTGGCACCTAGATAATGCAACATATGCGAAATTAGTGTGCGCCACTTTTTGACCTAGGCTCTAGAGCATTTTGACACTCTCCTACTCTCTACTTGTCAGCCAGCAAAGAAGCCAGCAGAAGACCCAGAGAACCTTGTGCCAATAGTCCTAAACTGAAGGGAGGCTGAAACAGCAAGCATCCACTGATGACTCATTTGGATGTTGATGTAAGTGAAAATTTGGATTTTTGATGCATTCAACCCCTGAGGTACCAGGGTTGTTTTTACATAATACTATGGTGATGGGCAGATGATATAAGTTATCTATAATTCTCTTTCCTTATCTCTAAAATGGGGATAATAATAGAAGCTACCTCATAGGGTTGTTGAGAGGCTTAAATGAGATAAATCATACAAAGTTCTTAAAACATTGCCTGACACATGCAATTCTTTGCATTATTTTTATTTTCCACTAGCATGTTACCATTTAAGTTGTAGTATTCTCATCACAATTTATATAATTTTCAAGTCATTTGGAGGTATGTTTCTTTTTATAAAAGAATGACTTTCTCTTTCATGCTTTTAATTTTGAGTGTTATACGACATTTAGTTCTAGTTTTGCCCTCAAATTACCTGTGCATCTTTTGATGCCTTTGGGGGGGTACTTTCATTCATTCATTCATTCATTCATTCATTCTCTTAAAGTCTTTACCTGAATGAAAAATCTCCAACAGGGGAATACTAACCATAGAAAAAGAAGATTTTTCTATACTGGCTAACTGGTTTCTATGAAATATGAAGAAGATTGCTCTCTGAAGCAATGTGCATGCATATTTAATCTGCTACATACGGATGGACCAATTAGTAAATCAGACAAGAAATTTTTATCAAGCACTTATGCTGGTTTGCATCATCTTTAGGGGTGGTTTTGCTTTTTGACAGCATTGGGATTTATAACACGTCTCCAGAATGTATGCAGGCTTAAGATTTAGGAAACACAGATAAATTTTTCTAACCTGCCTCAGAGTAAAAACAGGACAGTAGAGAAGGTGATTTGAAGCTGATAACCAGATACCAAAAATTACAAGTTTTTACTGGTAGGAGGTTTCTCCCCTCATTAGTTTATAGTTTACATAAATATTTCTAAGCCAGAGAACCACTGTTTGCCAGCTTGTATGTGTAGCCATTGGTTCATTCATGGTGCAGTCAATAGTACTATGCTGGCTACCTTTATGATCTATAATTGAACAATTCACATTGGTCACAATTCACATTGATGTATTGGACTTAGCAGGACAGTGAGAACACTACTGTGCTGTTTTATTCATGTTCTTCCAGGTTATATGTTTCTCCCTGAGAGGAAATTAGAACTTTTATTAACTCTTTGGAAATATCAAAAAATATAGGCACTTTCTAAATTCATAAGTTATCTGAGACATTATTTTACAAAATGGGATAGTGTTTAATTCCTAATTTTAGTAATCAAATCACTCCTTGAATTTGGCTTTTACAAAAATGCCACTTAACCAACAACTATAATCATAGTTATAAGGAAAAAAAAATCATTTCCTTATGTACCACATTAAAAAAGTATTTCACCCACTCTTTATATTTGGAGATTGAAAAGCTGATGCAGCTACTTACCATGCCAGACAGTCCCTCTTGTCAGCAGGACGTATGCATGACATATTTAGAATGGTGATAATTTGTGTCACATCATTCATCCTCTCACCCCTGTTTCCTTGGCCTAGTAAAATGCAGTGTGAGCCGGCTTGCAGAGATCAGGCTGCTGCTTATGACTACCAATGTGGATTTCTTCAGAATTCTTTGCTTAGTGCTAAACTACACAGTCCTGGCTTCAAATTTTCAGTGTGCTCTCATATATAAAGATACAACATTAAGGCATTTTTTGGTTATTATTTCTATTTTTGTTGTCATGGTATAAATTTACATACAAATTCATTCCTTTTATGTACAGTTCTATGAGTTTTGAAAAACACATTCAGTTGTATAACCAATACCACCATCCAGATCCAGAACAGGACCATGATCCCAGAATTTTTTCCTGTGCCCTTCTGTAGTCAACTCATTTCTCCACTGCCAGATTTGGCATCACTGGTCTGTTTTTCATCTCAATGGTTCTGTCTTTCCTACCATGTCACATAAGTGGAATCATCCAGCCTATGGCATCTTTAGTTAGCATAATGTATTTGAGACTCAGCCATATTACCTTATCTGGAGTTCCCTCCTTTCTATTCCTGAACACTCTTCCATGGTATGAATGTATTTCAGTTTATTTACCCATTTCACAAGTGGCAGATATTTAAGTGACTTTTAATTTTGAATAAAGTTGCTCTAAACATTCACATGCAATTTCATGTAAATACAGTTTAGCATTTCATTTGAGTCAATCAGAGATTGTTGGTTTATATGGTAAAATGATGTTTTACTTTATAAGAAACTATCAAATTGTTTTCCCAAGTAGCTGTTCCACTTTGCATTCCTACTACCATTATATATGAAGAATCATCCAGTTGCTTGGCCTTCTGCCCAAAACAAGTTATCATCAGTTTTCAATTTAATTTTAATTTTTAGTCACTTTATTAGGTATTTGTGATGGTACTTTATTGTGGTTTTAATTTGCATTTCCTAATGACTAATGATATTGAACATTTTTTCATATATTTTCATAGTTTTCCATTTTTTATATATTTTTCATATATTTCTCATACTTTTCATTCATATATTTTTGGTAATGTGTCTGTTCTTTCCTTTACTCACTTTTTATTAGGTTGTTTTCTTGTTGAGTTTTGAGAAGGGATATATATATAACATATATACATACATTATAATATATATTCACCTATTTAATAAATGGACATGGCAAAGCTGTCATTTCCTAATTTTAATTTTGCATGTTAATACTGAATAAGGATTTACTACTCTTTTAACAAGGAAAAGCAAAATTCTCTACAGTTTAGATGTACCATTATGAGGTGGAAGCTATAGGCTAAACATGAAGTTTGAGAAAATATTCTGTGAACTAAGTCTGGGGTTTATAACAGATTGCATATTTCTTTTTCTTTTCAATAATGTTCATGTGTGTGTACGTGTGCACTCAACATCCATTTGGTAGTTGTATATTATTCCATTTAGGGATAAACAGTAATTCAATGAGACAATTCACTGCTGAAACACATCTAGTTTATATAGCAAATATATGTTTAAAAAATATTTTTATGGGGTTCCAGGGTGGCTCGGTCATTTGAGCACTGGACTCTTGATTTTGGCTCAAGTTGTAGTCTCTGGGTCATGGGATCAAGCATGGCATGGGGCTCCATGCTTGGTGGGAGGGTGGGTCTGCTTGGAATTCTTCCCCCCCTACCCTTCCCCTTAAAACATATACTCTCTCCCTAAAATAAATAATATATATTTATTATATATTATATATATTATTAGATATACTACATATTATATACATGTGTGTATATACATGTGTATATATATGTGTGGGGGGTGTATATGTGTGTGTATGGGGGTATACACACACAATTATTTTTTTACACTTCCTTCTATACTGATTAGGGTCCTATAACTAATTCTGACTGGAACATATGTGGACATGGTCTGTAATACATCTACATCAGAAGATTAAGAGTGCATGTCTTCTCTGCATACATATTTTATTCTCTTATTTATTATCTGGAAACGGATTTTACTGCTCTGCTTTTACTGTTGTTTTCTCATCTCCATCTATACCAGGGATACAACTTTAAGATATGCTACCATATATACCTTGAAATGTATAAATAAAAGCTAAACTAAAGTAACAACAGCAACTTGAGAGTATACTGCACTAATGCTAAGAGACTTTTCCATCTTATATTATGTCTACAAACCAAGGGTTTACTTAGTAAAGGAGTTCCAACTATCTGAACTCATTGGCTAACACTGAATAAAGAGCTGTTTATTATGGATCTTCAAATAAAATCATTTCTAACAATTTAGCAACTTTAGGTTCTCATTTCTTTTGAAACTCTTCACTATAGATGGCATTCAGCATTCTAAAATTCAATATGCAAAACTTTTAAAGTTTGTATTATATAGAAAATTAAAATCTAGTTACCAAGGTACAATCAAATGAGAAGAGATTAATTTATGTTATGAAAAGACAGATTTGGCTTAAATAGCCACTGACAAAATTTGCTAACTAATTAATGCATAATCTGCAGAGTTTGTACAACAAAAACAAAAATGTTTACCTAAGTTTTATCTATAAAAAGATATGAGAAGATAAAGCAACACATGCTTGTGCAAGGTTTTCTTCTTAGAACAGTATAAGGATAATGACATTACTAACTTCATTGGGATGATGTGAAGTTTAAAGACAGTGATTCAACAGAAGTGTTCAGTGTCTGACACATTGTAAATACCTATTATACATTGGCAGTTATATCATTGCCACTATAATCATCAAAAACATCTACACCAATAAAATCCAGTAATTTTCACTTCCATCTTTTATTATATGGAAGAAGAGATTAGAGATGCATGGTATCTTGAATTGTACTTTAGTTTTAATGGTGGAAAACACAGATCTATTTGTGGTATCTCTGAAGAGATACCACAACTATTGACTGGATTCTTAACCTTTCTGAGCCTTAGTTTCCAAACTAGAAAATGTCTTGATAAGATTTTATGAATATTAAGAGACACAGTAACTGTAAACATGCTTTATAAATTGGAGAGTAACATGTAAATGATGAAATTTGGACCAGCATAGGGAGAGGTAAAGGAGAGAAAGCTGATAACTCTAGGTGTATTGGATTGGTGAAGCCAAACTGTTTTTTGGCTTATACATCTTGTTTTAGTGTTTTGCATTTGATTTTACAGTAAGGATGGCACACTAGATTTATTAATAATAAACTAACCAATATCAATTCTTTGTCTGGTTTAATATATTTAATTTCAACCTTGGAAAACTATGCTTGAGGGAAAAAAATAAGCAAATTTACCATAAGGCCCAGAGAAAAATACAAGTAGAAACTGCAGATACCTAAGAATGGGGTTTTTCATGTCTGGAGGTAGAAGAGTAAAAAAATGAATATACAGTGAAAGGACAATATACATATAAATTATATAAGGGTATTACACACCTATATAAGACAAATATAATAAGATGGAGGTAGAAGTATCAATTGGGTTAGAAGAGGTGAGGCAGCATAAATAAACATCCTTTGTACAGGAAATTCATAACTTCTAGCAATTTCTGCACATTAAGTAGGTAAGAAGTACTTGTAACTAAATCTATTTGGAAAGTGAAGATAGACTTTTTTTTCATTTTAAAGGACAAATATTTTCCTCTTGTTTTTTTTTTTTTTTTTTTTTAACATTGTCCTCTTAAATCATTATATTAGTCCCAGGCCATAGGAGGCAACAATAACGAGTTCAACACTATGAGAACAAAAAAAGCAAAATGCAACACAGTGCCTGGCACATATCAGGTCAAAAAGTTCTCTCTATGTTAAACACAGCAATTAAGCACTCCTATTCACCTCTGCGCTTTGCAGTCTTCAATAAAATGAAAGGGATGGGAAAGGCACAGACCCACAAGAAGCAAGAGAAAAAGAAAAAAGACTAAAACAGACAAAAGATGTCAGCAAAACTTTAGAAGCAAAGAAGCAATAAAATGAGTGTTCACTAACTTAGCCCTTCATAGTCCTAAAGGAGTAAAATATTCTAAGCCAAGGATTGAAAGAAATGAGAGGGATGATGATGATGATCAAGGCTGCTGCCTTCTAAACACATAGATTGTGCACAGCACAACTGTAGGGGGCACTACTAAAATAAACTTTGATGTGAATGGAACTCCATCTGTGCCACATGGAAACCCTCGGAACAGAGCCCAAACACAAGTGTATAAAACACCAAAATCCTGGAAAGCCTCAAAAACTAAAGACAACTCATATCTCTGAAAGGGGTGGGAGTGGGAATAAAGGTCAGGTAGGGATGTAAACGGAATCGGTTGAAAGGAAAAGTGACACCTTCCATATCTCCCCATCTTTGCAGCTGAAGGTTTATTCTCTGAAGAGACAGAATTAGACCAATTCTTCTCCGGAGAACTATAGGAACAGCATTAAAAACAGGAGTAATACACACAGAAGGTGAATAGATGGAGAATTCTGGGTTACAATTGCTTTCATCCAGATCACTCACAAGGCAGAAGTCCCAAACCAAGAAAATCAAAGGCAACCACACCCACCTAGAAAGCCACTAGTAAAGCAGAGCTATAACTCTAAGAAAGTGGCGCACTGTCCCATCTTCAGCTCCAGGGCAATGCAGAGATTCTTCCCAGGATGAATGGCAGGCTTGAAGAAAAAAGAACTGTTATTTTCCCCAAGAGAATTAACTGGTTTTATTTGGAACAGAGTGTGGGGAAGTTCAAGCCTAAAAGGTGGAGATTTTGATGGCAATTAATTAAGATAAAGATGATGCTTCCATGGGAGCAATAAACTAAAACAGAGGTCAGCTAGAATTGGAGGACAAAGATGGCGAAGAAGAACTTTCTAGAGTTGTAACAAAGTCTACTTCTGAAAAGTGGACAATATTTTATTGAGTAAAACTGTGGAGGAAATTATGCCAAAATGCCTTTTTATTTGAAAAACAATAAAATTGGTGTATGCTAACTAACTGCTGAGTGCAATACCAATGTGGCACACACTTAATAGATCAGGTAAACAGACAATCAAAGAGTACCCTTAGAAAGCCACTGTTATCCCAAGGTGACTGTGCACATGACCAGGGCTATACCCTTAGGGGCATAGAGAGGCAACAGCAGAGATCCCACACTGTGTGGGAACTAAATTTCATGGAAATAGTCAGTCAAGGTAATAAAAAAATTAAACATTCAAGACAAAGAGACAAAACCCACCAATTACTACAATTAGGGACAGAGAAGAATAGTGTCCAGAGTTTTTAAAATTTATTATCTAAAACTCCCAGTCTTCAACTAAAATATGAGGCATGCAAAGAAACAGGAACCTGTGACTGTACACAAGTGAGGAAAAAAATAGGTAAAAGAAATTGCCTTTCAGAGGGCCTAGATGTGAAAATAAGCAGACAAAGATTTCAAAGCAACTATTGAAAATATGTTCAAATATTTTTAAAAATTGCTTAAAGAAGGAGAGAATATGATAGCAATAGCACAGGTGTCAAAAGGAAAATTGGACTTCATCAAAATTAAAAACTTTTGTACATCAAAAGAAACTATCAGTGTGAAAAGGCAATCTATGGAATAGAAAAAAGTACATATAAATATTTTTTTAAATTATATACCTGATAAGGGATTAATAACCATAATTTATAAAGACTTCTATAACTCAACAACAAAAATCAAACAACCCAATTAAAAAATGGGTAAGGAACTTGAATAGATACTTCTACAAAAACAAATAATAATAATTGCCAATAGTCAAATGAAAAGATGTTCAAAATCACTAATCAATGAGAAATGCAAATCAAAACCACAATGAGATATATTTCACACCCATTAGAATGGCTGTTCTTAAAAAAAAAATAAGCTAACAATGAAATCTGGGTGGGTTAGTAGGTTAAGTGTTTGACTTCAGCTTAGGTCATGATCTTAGGGTCCTGGGATCCAGGTCTGCATCAGGCTCTGTGCTCAGTGGGGATTCCTACTTCTTCCTCTCCCTCTGCCCCTCTCCCAGCTTAGCAGAGAATAAGTGTTGGCAAGGATATTGAGAAATTAAAACACTTGTATATTGCTGGTAGGAATGTAAAATGGTGCAGTCACTATGGAAAACAGTATGGTGGTTCCTTAGAACATTAAACATAGAATTACCATACAATCCTGCAATTCTATTCCTGGGTATAAACCCCAAAAAATTGAAAGCAGGGATTTGAATATTTGTAAACTCATGTGTATGGTGGTAGCTTTCAAAATAACCAGAAGATAAAAGCAACCTAAATGTCTATCAACATTACATGATGATGAATAAAGAAAATGTGACATACACATAAAATGGAATATAATTCAGCCTTAAAAAGGAAGGAAATTCTGTAACATGTTCCAATAATGATAAACCTCAAAGATATAATGCTAAGTGAAATAAGCCAGTCACAAAAATATTAATATTGTATGATTCTAATTATATAAGCTACTAAAAGTGGTCAAATTCACAGAGACAAAGTAGGATGGTAATTGCCAGGAGTTGAAGGAGGGGATGGTGATTTACTGTTAAATTTGTTTAAAATTTCAAGTTTGGAAAGTAGAAAAATTTGGGAGGTGGATAGTAGTGATGGTTCTATAAAAATGTGAATGTACTTAATCCACTGAACTGTACACTAAAATATGGTTAAAATAGTAAATTTGATGTCAAGTGTATGTTATCACAGGAAAAAAAAACAGTAAAGGAAGCTCTGACAGTGCCTTATTAAAAAGACATAAACAGAAAGTCAGAATTTATTACAGTGAATCAACTGGAAAATGATGATTTGAAAATAAGAACAGCCAAAATGAAAAAAAAAAAAAAATAGCTACAAGGGCTCTATAATACATTTGAGCCAACAGAACAGTTGGTTAACATGACAATAGATTATGCAATCAGAAGAATGGCTCAGTGTGTATATATGTTTGTGTGTGTGTGTTATTTCTATACACCAGCAATGAATTATCTGAAAGTGAAAAGTGAAATTTCATTTGAAATCGTACCAAATAGGGGGATCCCTGGGTGACTCAGAGGTTTAGCACCTGCCTTCAGACCAGGGCGTGATCCTGGAGACCCAGAATGGAGTCCCACATCAGGTTCCCTACAGGGAGCCTGCTTCTCCCTCTGCCTGTGTTTCTGTACCCCGCCCCCCATGAAAAAATAAATAAAACCAAATTTTTTTTTTGAAAAAAAATGGTACCAAATAGAATAAAATATTTAGGGCTGCATTTAACAAAAAAAAAAAGAAAGTATAAGACTTACACAGCAAAAAAAAAAAAAAAAATATATATATATATATATATATAATTGATATAAATTAAAGAATATTTAATGGAAAGGAATTCCATGTTCGTGGATTAGAAGACTTAATATTGTTAAGATGACCATACATACCAAATTGTTCTACAGATTCCAAGAAATCCCTAGGGAAATCTAACTTGCCTTTTCCTGCATAAATTGATAAGATGATCTAAAATTCATATGGAAAAGCAAAGGATCTAAAATAGCAAGAATAGCAAGGAAAAAATATCAAAATGAAAGAAAAAGCTGGAGAACACACACTTCTCCATTTCAAAACTTACTACAAAGTTGTAATAATAAAGATAGCATGTTACTGGCATGAAGAAAGACATGTAGGTCATGGAACAGAATTGAGAGTCCAGAAATAAACTCTCACAGCTGTGTTCAATAGACTTTTATTGAGGTTCCAAAAAATTCAATAGGGAAGGTGCAGTTGTTTTTTTTTTTTTTTTTTCTTTCCATGCTTTTGTTTTGTTTTGTTTTTCTTCTGTAAATGGATCTAAGCCACCTGGAAATTCACATGCATCAAGAAAAAAATGAATTTGGATTTCTGCCTTATATCACTTAAAAAAATTAACTTAAAATGGATTACAGGTATATGTGTAAGAGCTAAAATGAGAGAACTCTATAAAAAATATAGGAGTAAATCTTTAAAGTCTTATTAGATATAGCATCAAAAGCACAAGTGACTCTGGGAAACGAACAAGAGGTAGTGAAAGGGGAGGTGGGCAGGGGGATGGGGTGACTGGGTGATGGGCACTGAGGGGGGCACTTGATGGGATGAGCATGGGGTGTTACACTATATGTTGGCAAAATCGAACTCCAATAAAAAATACACAAAAAAT
Source organism: Canis lupus familiaris (assembly GCF_011100685.1). Taxonomy (NCBI): domain Eukaryota; kingdom Metazoa; phylum Chordata; class Mammalia; order Carnivora; family Canidae; genus Canis; species Canis lupus. The sequence goes on from NC_049240.1 coordinate 45,219,833, forward strand.
AAAAGGTAAATTTTAAAAAAGCACAAGTGACAAAGGAAAAATCAGATAAACTGTACTCATCATAACTAAAAAAAATGCATGCATCAAAGAACACCATCAAGAAGGTCCAAAGATGATTCATAGAATGGGAGAAATAATTGCAAATAATACCTGGTAAGAGATTTGTATTGAGACAAATAACTCACAACTTTTATAATTCTAATAAATAACTTTTATAATTCAATAATAAATAGACAACCCAATATAAAAATAGGGAAAGGATATGAATCTGTATTTCTCCAAAGAAGTTATACAAATGAAAAATAAACACATGAATATATATTCATCTGTATTCATCAGGTCAAAACAAATCAAAACACAATGAAAAGACTTCATACTTATAAGGGTGGTTATAACCATAAAAACAGACAGTAGCAACTGTTGGGGAGGAGGTAGGGAAATTGGAATGATTTTCCTGGTGGAAATATAAATGATTTAGCTATTTTGGAAACAATTTTGGCTAGTTCCTCAAAAAACTGTACATCAAGTTACCATATATTCCAGAAATTCTACTCCTATATGTATGCCCAAGATAAAATACCGAAAAACTTGTACACAAACATTTATAGCAGCATTATTCGTAGTAGCCAAAACCTTGGAAACAACCAAAATGCCTTTTGATGGATGAATAAGTAAACAAAATGGAATATTATACAGCCATAAAAGGATGAGATCTTGCCTTTGGGGCAATATGAATGGGTATACGTTAAGTGAAATAAGTCAGACTGAGAAAGACAAATATCACATGATTTCACTCATGTGAAATCAAAAAAACAAATAAATAAACAAAAAGCAGAATCAGATCTATAAATAGAGACAAACTGAGGGTTGTCAGAGGGGAGGGGAATAAGAGGATGAGCAAAATGGGTGAAAGGCTGTGGGAGATACGTTCAGTTATGAAATGAATAAGTCATGAGAATAAAAGACACAGCACAGGGAATATACTTAATGATGTTATAATAGCACAGTAAGGTGGCAGATAGAAGGTACACTTGTGATCACAGCATGTGTAGAGTTGCTGAATCACTGTTGTATACCTGAAAGTAATGTAATATTGTGTGTCAACTATACTCAAATTAAAAAAAAAAATTAAAACATTTTTAAAAATATTTCATTGCTTGTTTTAAAGCCTAGAAAAATCAGTTCTCTCAGTAAGATACTGTTCATCCCTTGGCCTCTTAATATATACAAGTGATGAATTATAATCTGTCTTTCCAAGTGAAAATTCTGACAACTCTACAAGATTTGTAAGCTCCTGAATCACGAAGGTGATATTTTATCATATTCTTGTGTAACTTCAACTTCCAGCACAATGCTTTCTTACATTAGCCATTCAAAAAGAGTTGATATGTATAATAATAGCAATGATAACAACTGAAAATGAAAGCTATTTTTTAAGTTGGAATCAACTATACATGCTAGTAGTACAGACATTTTTTATTGTCAATCAAGCTTAACTAATTAATTATTATATAAATACTATGGGTGACACACTATGCCAGGTATCCCATGATAATCAAAAGCAAGTTTCATCCTCAGCTAATAGTCTACTGGAGAAAAAATCAAATGATATATTGATAAACATAAAATTGTGCTCTAAGAACTACAGATGAGAGAGACTCAATGCTATGAGAATTAATAAGGGCATTGGGCATATTCAGAGATATTCCTGAAGATTTCCTCAAGAAGGCTATACAACTTGAGACCTGATTTATTAGGGTAAATTTGATATAGAACAAATGACCTGGGAACTTGTTAAGATGTAGTGTGGGTTATGATTCAGAATACCTGAGGTGATGCCTGACATTCTCTCCTAGGAGAGGCCCCTGCTGATAATTCATGTACCACACTTTAAGTAGCTTTGATTTTGGGAGGAGAGGGATAATAGAATACATTGTTTTTTACCGGAAAAAAAAAAAAGTTGAAGATAAAGTTAATTTCTCAATGCAAGCCAGACACTATACCAACTGAAAACTAGTTTTTTTTTTTCCTTTGCGGATGCAAGCTCACAGACCTTGTGTTTCTATTTCTTCCACTGGAGTAGATGTGGGCTCCTCCAGAGTTCAGCAGCAAAACCCAAGTAAGCATGTGTAAATCCTTTCAGATGAAAGAAAACTATGCGATCATTTTTAGAATTAAAAAGCTGGGGAATCAGTGTTAACTTTCAACACCTCATGTCACTTTTCCAAATTGTGAATTAAAGACCTATACATGCATGAGCCCTGAGCTACTTTGCCTTTCCTCAAAGTGACCACATAGCCCTAGCAAGACAGATTGTGATGAAATGAGTGCAAACCTTCCAGCTTCAATTTGACCATTGACTTGGTTTCATGTAAGTGTGGAAGACATAGACCAAACAGCATGAAAATTAGTATTCTTTCACATTTTGTGGGTTTTTGCACAGGTAGGCCTTTTTATGTTACTAATATTTCCCTCTATAATATACTATGTTGAATATATATAATATAAGCTGAATATGTATATTATATATATATAAAATGTTAAAAATAAACAAAAAGCTTTCTAGAAACAATGAGTATGTAGACAAAGGAATAATTTTTCATAATAATTTCATTTAGAACAGAAAATGCTTGTTATCTGCTTGTTTAAAGTCCTAAGAGTCAAAATATTAAAAACGCTTCACTAAGAATAGCTGCAACCTGGTAAAATGTATTATATCTTTGCATATTCCCAAATTTTCTAAATTTTTATAATGAGTATATTTTATGGCAATAAATATTAAAGTGAATTTTATTAAGAATACAAAATGGTGAAGGTAGTTTTTCAAAATTCACAACAAAACTAAATTGAAAAGGAATAATGATTTTCACTGTAGGCATCATAAAATGTTCAGCTGATTAGAGAGTTTGCCAAATAAAGATCCCACCCATATTTGTATTCAGTCCTTAAAATGATAGTGCCATAGCGTTTTTGTTCTCTCTTGCTGATTTATATTTTCATGAATTTACCGTGATGGTATCATAATGGTATTCATTTCAATTTTATTATTCAATATTCACATTCAAGATACCAATGTCTAGACAGGCCTTATCAAATGGTGTTTGCCTTTCCTCATTCTTATTCCCAAATTTGTAGAAGTATATTTCTTTTATAGATCAAGCTTTTACCCTAAGCTTTATTTTCATCCATACAGAACCTTCTAACTTTCTTTTCTGACAGCAAAGGGTACCTTGATTGATAGAATTCAATTGCTGGGTTGAAATAATGCAGCTGGTTTTTATCTTACATTAGTACCGCCTTTTATTAGTTTTACCTATTACATGAGAAAGAATGTGACAAAAATGTAATGATTTTAGGTGTCCCACCTGGGTCCATAATTCTGTCTACATTATAGAATATAGACTTTGCAGGAAAAGCATCTGCAAATTCTGGACAAGAGTCACAATGTAGACATGGGTAAAAATATAAAAGGAATTCAATGTAAACAGACTACTCACTAATTCTAGATAAAATAGATACACCAGGAAGCCATACACTTGACCACGTATACTTAATAAAAAGTTACAATATGTTGATATTTTATATATTTACATATCTGGTATAAATGCCATATAAAATATGATAAAATTATAGTATCTCAGGCACTTTTTATAAATAGTACAAAGTCAGAATACTGTTAAACCAGCTCTCTAGAACACAACCAGGAAATTTAAACAGAACTCAGTGCACATTGATTTTTTGCACCCTATTCCAATGATAAAGAGATATTACACAAATTGAGAAGTAAAGAAATAAGGGGTTAACAAAGCAGTGTTTTATAGTATGGAAAAGCATAATATTTGATGACAAATAGATTGGTTCACATCCACAGCATGCTACTCAATAGCTATATGAGCTACTCTGAGGAGTTCTCGTGACCTAATTCTCAAGTTTCTTTTCTGTGAAGTGATCATAGGAATATTAATCTAATACGTTTTGCAGGAAAAATATAATATAGGGTTAGTAAAGTACCAAGGATGTTCTGCCTCTTGTAAATAATACTTACTTTTCTGAAAACTATACCTTGTTACATTTGTAGGCTTTTTAAAAGGTACATCATAGCACTTGTACAATTTTCTTGAGTCTATGGAATTATCTAGTGATACTTGCTCATCATCATGATGTGCAAGGATCAGAAGAGCTATGTGTGTGTGTATATATACTATATACTGCCATTTATATTATACAATATATATTACACACACACACTATCAATGACTAGAATATGGTGGTGGTTAAGAAGTTAGAGTTGATATTTATCCTAGGATTCCTACTTATTAGTTGGATAATCCTTTAAAAGTAGTTGAACCTATTTGGATCCATTTCTTTTTTCTGAGGAAGAACAGCGATATCATTTAACCTGTCTCATGGGATTATTAGAAAGATTAAATGGCATAACATGTATAAACCACCTGCACAATTCTTAAGACATGTAAAGCTAGTCAATATTATAAATAAAACACTAGTCTTCAACTGTTCAGGACAAATGAGATGTATATTATGAAAAGCAATATGGAGAAAAGATAATGAATCCATAGGCTTCAATAAGATGAAAAGAGAAGTGATAGCAGAGCTCATAAATTTTTAGAAAATCAATCACAATGAAACTTCAATAAACAAGGTATTTTTCTGTTCCTTGATGGGTCTTTCAAGGGTTTTATGTATAGACACAGTTGTATAATATCTCTCTCTTCTAAAAGTTCTAAGTCTGAAAGAAGATATAATTATATATAACTAAATAATTAACTAAGCCTCACTACATAATTACCAAGTGGATAGTAGTACTAGAAGTGCTATTGAAGTTCAGGGGAAGGAGACAACACTATGGTCCAAAGTAGCTTGAGAAAATTGTGTGAATTCTGTTTATGATTGTTGAAGTATTCATAATTTCTGGAAAGATTCAAAGTCATAAACAAAACATAGGGATAAAAAAGCAGAAGATAGGTTTATTTCCAAGTGTTCGGAAATAATAATTGAGAGGAAACTGGGGCCAAATACCATTGTATAGTATTTAATATATCATCATTGTTGATTTAGATTATCTGTCTTCTTTACTGGACTGTTAAGGCATTGAGAGCAGAGATTTTGCCTTTCATCTCCCTATCCAAGTGCCAAGCATAGGGCATGGCTTCTTTAGCCATTCAGGGCTCATTTATTCCACTTTATCCACAAAATATCTCTACTAATGGCATTTTCAGACTCAAGGGATAAAGACAAGTAAATAAGTAATTACAATACCAAATGATATGTTTTATGATAGGGAAATGCAGGATTCAGTGACGAAAAAAAATATCAGTGGTGTTTTGGAAGATTTCCTGAAGTAAATTACATCTAAATTGAGACCTCCATGTTATATAGAAATTATATATGGGCAGAGTCAGGAAAAAGAGTGCTCTCTAAAGAGAAACAGGAATTGAAAAAGTTGCAAAAGTGAGAAAGAACACAGCATAATCAGGAAACTGAGGGAAATTTGGGTTGACAAAAATAGATTACGAAGGAAGAAAGAAAAAGCTAGACAAGCTTGAGTTTAAAAATTATCTTGTAAGTATTAAGGAATCGCTGCAGGATTTAGGGGGTGACATGACAGATCAGAAGTCAAGGGAAAATGAAAAAGATGACAGAGCAGAGCCAAAGAAAGACACTTAAAAAAAATATATGACACCTCTTCTCACAGGAAAAAAAGAGAATAATACAGATTTAATTGCAGGCATTTTTATTGGTTTAGATAATGCTAAGTTATCAACTTTCATTGTTTGGCTCCTCTTTTTTTTTTTTTTTTTCTTGGACGGAGTAGGCAATGTCATATGCTGACAATTAAGGAGGAGGGGGCATAGTCAGGGGTTTACAAAGAATGAGGTTAGAAATAACCTTTTTGGAAAACACAAATAATTGCTGAGTCAGAAAACACTGAAGTAGTTCTTTGAGGTTGGAAAATAAAAATAGAGAGTGGTCCTAATTGTATGATTGCATCTTGTATGATTTCACATTGTAAACCTCATTTTTTTTTCCTCCAGTAGTGCAATAGAAAAGCAAAAACTGGCACACAAATGGATTAATCAAGGCCTAGAGACTCAACTCTTTGAATGAATAAATGAATGAATGAAGCCCTAAACTCGATTAGGCACTGGATTTCAGTGAACAATAATACCTGATCTGCAGGAAAAGAGGCACCATTAAAAACCTTTATAATAACTTGAATAAACAAATACTTTAGAATGATTTGTCCATTGGTAATGTGACAAAGAGACTGGAAGAACATATAGGATGTGCAGGGATTAGTTAGGTGGTTTTGAAAAGCTGTTGTGATGTTAGTGATATGAAGAGAAAGTTATATTTCTAGTTTCCTGAGATACTTATCATCATGGGTTTAATTCTGTCAAATTGTTTTATTGGACCTTTGAAACACTCATTTTTAAAAATCTCGTTAATAGATGCAACTGTACTGTGTGGTTTTTCACATATTAAAACAACCTTGTTATTCTAGGATAAACTCTTTGTTATTAAAATGTATTATCTTTGTTACATATTGAATGATTTTTACATTTATGCTCATAAGGACAATTTGCCTGTAGTTTTTCTCTCAATGTCTCTGCCAGGTTTTGGTATTAGGATCATAAAATGAGTTAGGACATGTTTCCTTCTATTTCTGAAAGAGCTTGTGTAAGGTTGTATCGTCTTACTTAAACGTTTGATAAAATTAAACAAGTAATTTGGCCAAGAGTTTTGTGAGAAGTTTTGAAATAAATTTAACATCTCTAATAGATATATCACAATTCAGATTTGCTTTGTGGTTTTTTTTTTCCTTTTAAAAACTGTTTGTTTATGAGAGATAGCACAGGGGTGGGCTGGAAGTGCACAGGGATAGGGACAAGCAGACTGTGCTGAGCACAGAGTCTGACTTGGGGCTCGATCTCACAACTCTGAAATCATGATCTGAGCTGAAATCAAGAATTGGTCGTTCAACCAACTGAGCCACCCACGTCGCCCCACAGTTCAGATTTTCTTTCATCCTGTGTCAGTTTTGGTGAATTGTGTTATTCAAGGAATTGTCCATTTTTCCTGAGTTGTCAAATTTGTTGATATAAACTTTTTTATAGCATTCTCTTATTTTCCTTTTAATGGGCAATGTTGATGTTGTCCATTAAAACTGTCTGTGGTGATGAAAATGCTCTATTTTTGCATTGCCCAATATAGTAGCCACTGGCTATATGTGACTAGTGAGGACTTGAAATGAGGTTAGAGTCACAGAAAAATTGAAATTTTTATTTTATTTAATTCTAATTATAATTTAAGTAGCTACATATGGTTAGAGCAAATCATGTTGAACAGCAAAGATTTATAAACCTCTATTGATAACCTCTTTCTTGCCTGATGCTGATATTTTATGTTCTATTTTTGTCTTCATTAGTTTAGTTTGGAGTTTTTTAATTTTATCAAACTTTACAAATAATCATCTCTATTGCTTGTTTTCATTTCCTTGATTTCTATTCTTATATTTCTAAATTCATCCCTTTTACTTGTTCTGATTTTACTTTGTTATCCTTTAACTAGAGTCTTAAGGGAGAATTTAGATCTTTAATTTTAGACTCTTGTTTGTAATATAAGCATTTAAAGCTTTCAGTTTTCCCCAGTATCACGTTACCTATGTCCAAATGATGATTTTTTTTCTCTTTTTTCATTTAAAGTATTTTCTAATTTCTCTTTTAATTTCTTCTTTGGTCATTAGCTCATTTAGAAACATGGTTTAATTGTCAAATATTGGGGGCAGTCATAGATAATCTTGATATTGGTTTTAATATCTCTCAGTTGTAGTCAGAAAATATACTCTGCATGATTTAGTCTTTTTAAACATATTATGACTTTTTTAAGGACCAGTATATGGCCTATCTATGTGTATGTAAATTATGCAACAGCTAGGTGATTTTTTTTCTCCAATAATTTTCATCCACTCATGAGAAACAAGTATTAAAATCTTCATCTAAAATTGGGGAATTGTCCATTTCTACCTTTAATTTTGCTAGTTTTGTTCCACGTGTTTTGAAGCTTTGTTATTAGGCATAAAACATCTGTAACTATGTCCTCATGATTAACTTTATCATTAAGAAATGCTCTATTTTAAATGTAGTAATATTCCTTCTACTGAAGTCTATTTATCTGATACTTATTTAGCCATGCCAGCCTTCTTGTGATATTTTTTTTCTGGTGTGTCTTTTCCATCAATTTAATTTCAACCTCTCTGTGACTTTGTATTTAGAATGCATAATTTACAGATAGCACATAGTTGGGTATTGCATTTTTATCTTTTTAATAATTTTAATTGGAATATTTAATACATTAAGATTTAATATTATTATGAATATAATTGCATTAAGGTCTACTACCATATTATTTGGGTTCTGTTTGTCTCCTTCATATGTTCTTTCTATGTTCCTCAAAATCTGCCTTCCAGGGGCATCTGGGTAGCTCAGTGAGTTAAGCGTCTGCCTCTGGCTCAGGTCATGATTCCAGGGTCCCAGGATTGGGTCCTGTCTACCTGATTACTGGGGAGCCTACTTCTCCCTTTCCCTCTGCCACCTCCCCTGCTCCTTCTGTCTACCAATCATTTTTTTCTCTCTCACGTCAATAAATAAAATCTTAAAAAACAAAACAAAACAAAAAAAACCCTCTGCCTTCTTTTGGGTTGGATGAATTTTTTTAAAAATTCCATTTAATCTAGACCTTTATTTTTAAACTAGACCTCTATTTTGCTTGTGTGTGTGTGTGTGTGTGAGAGAGAGACAGAGAGAGAGAGAGAGAGAGATGAGAGAGAGAGAGACAGTGAGAGAGAGAGAGAGAGAGAATGGCTCTATAGACACAGTATATATCTAAGTCTTCACAGTTTACTTAGAGTTAATATTTTACTAATTCAGAAAAAAATGCAGAATTCTTGCAACTCTATAGGTCCATCTACTCTTCTTCCTCCCTATATCTAATGCTACACTTGCCAGAGTTTTACATCTACATATGTGATAAATCTGAAAGGACAATGTTATAATTTTTGCTTTCAACTGTCTTATGTATTTCTCAGAAATTAAAAGAAAATAAACAAACAAAAAAAATTTAAATGCACTCAGATATCAAGACCAGAAAAAAAGGTAGCATTTAATCATGATTAAGAATGCAGTCATTTTTTTTTTCCACATAGTGGTGAGAAAATATATTTCCATATATCAGAACTTCAAATGAGTGGAGTAAGGAAAGAAAATACAAGAGAAAAACTACCTCAGTGACTTTTGAATAAACTTTTATTTGTAGTTACTGTGTATGTGTTGGAGATCAAGATACTATGGTAGGTGTTTTGGGGGCATAATGATTAAGTAAAAGTTCTATAAGCAAGCAGGTTGTATCCTGTGAGTTCTCTATGTTGTCTAAAACTGACATTCAGTGATCTGAGTATATGTCTCTGACTTATTTTTCTAATTTTACCTACTTAAGATATTCAGCTAACTAGATGCTCACAATTCTCAAATGTCTGTATCACGAATCTACAAATTTTTCTGCTCTAGCAGAATTCACTTCATTGGAACAGAAGAACAAAAGGCTTCACTTTTACGGCCTGCCTCGCAGAGGGAAGGCTTCTATTCATATGTCCTCACCATATTTGACTCAGATTAGTTACCCATGTGATTGCAGTTTTAAGCCTTAGGACCACTAAAAAGTGACCTTCAATTTCATGAGATCCAAACCACTTGCAAACTATGTATTTGCACATGTAATTTGGAAATTAAGTGGATTTTTTTGCTGTTTTGTTTTGCTTTGTTTATTAATTATGTCTGAAAACTTTTGAGACTAATACTTTGAAGCAATATAAAAAAAGATAAATAAGTACTTGTAGATCTTTTGAAAAATTCAAATGCATAAAAATACCTGCATGCATAATAATATCACATAATTTGTAAAATAGTACTAGAATATATAGTGTTACTTTCATCATTATTTACATTTATTGCACCCTCCAATAGAGTTTACTTTTGAATTTAATCTTTAATATTGCGACATATATTCATCACAGAGTTTCAGACATTTGATTATACTAGCAAAGGAAAAGAGCCCTGCTTATGAAACACATAAGAAGTTGTGATATAAATATACAGTGGAATATTTCTTAGCCATCAAAAGGAATGAAATCTTGCCATTAGCAATGACATGAAGTGTTATGCTAGGTCAGAAAAAAACAAATATCATATGATTTACTCATATGTGGAATTTAAGAAATGAAACAGATGAACATGGGGAGGACAAAAAGACAGACAAACCATAAAACAGACTCAACTATAGAGAACAAACTGAGGTTTGCTGGAGGGGTGGTGGGTGGAGGGATGAGTTAAATGGGTGATGAGTATTAAGGAGGGTATTAAGGAGGGCACTAGTGATAAGCACTGGGGGTTGTATGTAAGTGATGAATCACAAAATTCTACTACTGAAACTAATATTATGCCATATATTAACTAACTGGAATTTAAATATTATTTTAAAAAGAAAGAAAAATATCTCTAATACTCCCTTTCTCATATATATATATATGTATATATATATAATGGATAGATAGAATGTATTCACTTTTTCCTTATGTTTTAAAGATTCTAAAAGGCTAAGACTTACACTGGGCAAAGATAGAACAGTGGAGCCCCAAAGGAACAATGCATTTATGATTATGGGATCATGGGTTCTCTGTAGAGTCTGTAGAAAGTGAATATATGAGTTTTTGTTTGTTGTTTGTTTATTTCTTCCTACTCTCTTTTTATATATTTGCTATTTACTAGCACTACCTATATGTCAAATTCTGTTTTCTTAAATGAATATTTGAATTTAACCTTCAGAGCAAATCCATATGGGGAATTCATTTTTTTCCCATTTAATGGAGGGAGAAATTGAGGCTCAGAGAATTTAAGTAATCTGCACTCTTTCTCCAAGGTCATAATGAAGGAGTTAGAATTCAGGCCAAGTTCTGTAAGATTTCACAGTCTTTGCTCATGCACATACAGTTCTACCTCCTGCTTCACAAAAGGAAAACAGAATAGGAAGGATATCTAAAGATAAACTTGGGTGAAATTTATTTTGTATCTAGAAAGTAATGGCTCTATTTCATGATGGAAATTTCAACAAATATGGAGGATCTAACAAATTAGATAATTATAATAGAAAGTGTTTTAAAACTAAAATATTATCTACCAAGTGTTCTAAAATAATACCAGAAAATGTTAGTGTTATTTATATTTTAATTAAAAATATACATTTTGGATATGAGACAAGTATTAATTTAATAATGTGTTGTTTATGTAGTATATAACTTTAGTAATATGCAATGGCTATTGTTTTTTGCCTTTATTCAGTGCTATATTTATTATAGAGTATGAGGCAATTGAATAACAATAAATTCCACAGCCTTGAAAAATAGAAGTACAATTCTGAGGAAGTGGTTTTATGTGGATAACAGTTCTTCATTTGGTTTCAGCTAGGGTATAGTCCATACTCTAAGATTTAATTTGAAATATTTGTACCTGCAAATATTAAACAGTTTCAGTGAACCAATACAAACAAATAAACAAATAACAACTAAGAAAAATAGAACTAGTTTTTTTCAGACTTATGACACATGGAGATTTTTAATGTTCACTTTGGGAATGAAAAGGACTTCATGTTAGAGAGTTTTTACTATGTAACAGATGATTAATTTCAAAGCCCATAACAGAATAAGTTCAAATATTGTCTTCACGATGAGCCTTCCTTCTAACAAATGCAAAATGCCATGTTTCAAGCCAAGTGAAACAGAAAAACCTCTGAGAAACTTTATCTCAATTCATGAGGATAAGGCAAACCATTTCTCTCTTTAAGACCACTTATCTCAAAGGCAATGTTACCACTCTCACTTTTGAGAGAGGAAAAAAATCTTCAAGTGTAATTTTAGAATCAAAATAGAAGTGCAAGAAACAAGAAACTCTTCTAAAAGGATTATACGCAACATTTAGATGAGATATTCTTTGCCTCAGATAGCAATATTAGAGAAAACTTCTACAGGCCAAACTCATTTCACTGATGTTATTCTACTTTTTGAGAAGAAATCATGTTGAATGAATCAATATTAAGAGATTTTGCTTTTATTAATAATTTTATAGAATTTCTCTGTAACTTTTAATCTTTATGAAAATGTACTTCCACTTTGACATGAACAGTTGCTCAATTTTTCCTGTTTTGTATCTTGAGTTTTCACATTTGTTGTTGTTGTTGTTTTATTTGTTTTATTTTTTGTTTTGTTTTTCTTTTTGGTAAATCATCCTACTGCTTAAAAACATGAGCAGTCTGTTTTCAACGTTCTAATGTTGTAAAGATGTGGAACTGAAGTCACATAAAGACTATATCTCAATTTTATGGAAAAATCTATTTCAAGATATTGCCCATTATGCTATATTGGCTAATTAAAACTTATTTTAAATTAAAAATTTTGAATTATTATTAAGCATCTCTTTATTCAACAAATATTTACTTGGATATTTCTTATTCAACGTACTGGGTGATAAGTGCTTTGAGTATAGAGATAATCTGTCTTCAGCATAATAAGAAAAGAAAATCAGGCCCTACTTCCCCATTAAGTGATAATAAATGTTCTTGGGGATAAAGAGCTAACTCCAATGAGTGCAAGATGGAAAGGGAGTCAAAAGAATAACTTTACTTCAGAGCCAGATGATCAAAATTCATATCAATACTCATAAATCATGTTGATAGAATGGACCTTTGATATGATGTGGTAAAAACTGCATTTCCCTCTGTGGTCTTCCTAGAACTCCAGAATTATCAGGAGAAAATCATCAGGCAAATTCCAATAATAAGATATGCTAGAAACATGTGATCAATATTCCTTAAAACTGTCAAAGTCATCAAAGGCCAAGAAACTGCCACAGTCAAGAGGTGCCTATGTAGACATGACAATTAAGTCCAGTGCAGAATCCTGGGTGGGATCCTGAACAGATAGAGCACACCGGGTAAAAACTAGGATAATCTTAATGAACCATGAACTTTAACAAGAATATATCGTTACGTCAATGTATGCACTGGTAACTATTCACCACACTGTTCTAAAAATTAAAATCTATTTTTTAAAGGCATCTCTAAAGCAGAGTTTTAAATGGTGAGAAGAGGGGCCTTCTGGTATGTAAGACTTTCTGGTATGAAGAATATGTCCAGAAAGAAGAATGTGTAAATTCACAGTAGAGAGAAAGAATGACTTTTCAGAGAAATAGCAAGTAGGCTAATATGACTCAAATTTCATACATCACAACGTACATCTGGTATCTTGCAGTTTTCTTTTTTTTCACTTTGGGGTCAAAAATATTTCTTTGTACCACTCAATAATTATGTGGTTTTGGGCAAGTCATTTGTTCTCTCAGAGATCTTGATTCCTGTGATTATTTGTTTGAGACAGGGGTAACAATGCCTGTCTATAAGGACTGTTGAAAGAATCAGATATCTTCTGTAGAATGCAGCACAGCTTTTGGATAACTGAGTGCAGTGAATAGTTACTACGCATATATTGAAACTGTACTGCTCAGGAAAATGAAAAGGTACCTGGCAATTGCCTTTATAAATTTAAATTACTGACCCAACAATCATTAACTGATTTTTTTTCTAACATGAAATTTTACTTTTTCTAATATAGATTTATATATTATTTAAATACACCTAAACTCCAGAAAGTGCTTTGGGTAAAAGGGAGAAAACACACATAATAAGGAGTTTCTTGACCTGTGACTAATCATTGATTTGAGAATATACAATATACAGAAAAGAATAGAATATATAATTCTGATTCCAACATTTAAGAGTTATGAAAATTTTATTCTGAATTAGTATTAACATAGTCTGCCTTAAGGAAAATCAAAAGGCTTTAAAGAAACTCATAATAAAATGTTTTAATTTTATAATAGAGGTTATCACAAAACAAATTAAGTTGCTATGAAATCTAGAACAAAATTTGATTTCCAGTATGAAGTTTCACTGCAATATTTCCCAGAAATAAAATTTATAATTAAATAAGATCTTTATTTATCATTTTTTGTTCTTAGTGAGATGATTTTTAAAATTAAGTGTATTTGTAAATAAATTTGGCCAATAAATTTGTTATTACTTCTTATTTATGTAAAAAAAATCTTTAAAAATAGATTCCTTTTAAATGTTTTCCTCAGTTTTTATTGGCTTAGCAATCTTATATTTTTCAAAATGGCTAATTAATATTCCTCATTAGTATCACATCTGCCTTTAAGGATTTTTGTTCAATATTTTTACACTTTGACACTGTGCTAATATCAAATTATATTTCTTTCCTAGGGTCCTCAATTCTTCATGGTCAATGTGTATTATATATTTCTATAAATGCATTTTCCAAGCATCCTTCTTTGGTGATGTAATCATGGGTGTAATTCCTGTTCCATCTCATTTCAAACTAGTATGCCTCTAAGATTTTGAGCAATTCTAAAAATGCTCACATTTTTTTGCTTCCAGAAGAATAAGAAAGTTGTTTTGTTTATTGTTTTGTTTATGACTTATTTCATCACTTTTCTTGTAAACCACAGTCTTCTTTAGATTGCACAAACATCTAATAATAATGGCTTGGATTTTAACTCATCTCACAATTTAGGAAAGGGAAAAAAAAAGTTAGTGGTCTGAACTGATTTTATTGGAATCAGTAGCAGTCAATAGGGCAATCGCTTCCTGTCTTCCTGACATCTCTTTAGCATTTGATTTCTCTGATCACTTAACTCTACCTTGATCTGTTGAAGTGAGGCATGGCATTCAGTAGGACAGTGGTAAATTAGCTTTTACTTTATCTTTATAGGAAAGCGATTTCTAGATGTCTTTTTTTTTTTTTTTTATTCATCTCCTGTCAAGAGGGAACTGCCAGCCAACTCCCCACAACTTTTACTATGAGGGAAGGAAAAAAGCAACAACAAAAATCTGTGGGGCCACTAACATCCGCTTCTGTGCTGACTTCATAAGGCATTTTTCAAAGTGCAGCTTTCTGGTAGCACCTTAATGAATTGCCTTTCTCCATGAGAACTCATTAGCTGAGACTATGCTCTTGGTTGATTTCCACCATAGACACAGAGGCTAATTCTATCATAATAGACATAGAAATTTTGGCCAGGTAATAATTTTAAGTTTTCAATACACATAATGAAAGCAAGTATAAGGTAGTCATTATTTCACACTAGGTTTTCCTCAAAGTTTAGTGCAAATAAGTATGACCTTTCCTTTAGCAGCTTACTTGTTGTCATAAAAATCATGGAATATTTTAAAGATGTAAAATTGGATATACACTGAAATGACTTAATGATAACCTATCCTACTTCAACGAGGAAACAGAGGGCAAGAAATGTGAAGTACACCATAGCCATTGTGTAAGTTAGTAAAACACAAAGGCTACATCACACTGCCTTTTATCTTTAAATAATAGTGGACTGATTTACACTCTAGCTTTTCTTTTCTTTTCTTTTCTTTTCTTTTTTTTTTTGCAGAGATTCTTTAAGAAAAATTTTTGAACGTGGTTGACACACTATGTTACATTAGTTTCAGGTATACAACATAGTGACTTGACAAGTTTAAACACATATTTTCCTGACCACTAGTGTAGCTACCATCTGTCACCATGCAACACTATCATAATACCATTGACTATTTTTTATGCTGTTTTTTATTCCCAGGACGTATTCATTCCATAACTGATCTCCTGTCTCTCTCATGTCCTTTCACCTGTTTTGCAAGAACTTTTCTAATAAAGCATTCTTTTTCTCAAACAATAACAATACCCAATATTTATTGGGTGCTTTCTATGTGCAACTCAAAGTTGCTTTCTAAGTTGTGAAATTATAGTCTTTACAACCACTGTAAAATATAAGAATTTTCATTATTCATATCTTACATGTAAAGAAATTTAGGCATTGAGAGATTGATTGCTTACTTAAATCGCACAGATACTTTGTGGTCTTAAATAGGCAGCCTAATCTGGGATCCAACATTCTAAGCTACTATTCCATAACTACCTGCAGAGTTTAAACTGTTATTTAAATCGCTAGAATGGAACTATTTAGGAAGAAGGTTTTGTTCTATTTTGTTCACTGCCTAGAATAGTGATTATGGTAGCTGTCCAATATATGATTGCTTACAAAATTGACATGATATGTGTGAAATAGCATATTAAGTATGAGCTGTTGATGTGCTCTATAAGTCTTGGTTTCAGGGGAGAACCAGAAACAATTATTATTATTATTTTAAGAAAAATATAAAGGTCAAGTATTAAATATAATCTGAAAATAGTCTATGGTCAACATGACTAAATCTGATTTTGATTCAGCTAATGCAGCTATTAAATATTACTTTATATGTTCTTTTCTCAATAAAGCCTTCCTTGAGTCTTGCATCTAAATTAGACCCTGACCTTTTTCAGTCATGAAATACTATATTTTCTCTCATCTATTTTATCAGTGATGTTAATTAGATGATCATTTATGTGATTCAATGTTAATATTTACTCAACAAAATATTATCAGGGGCAAGAACCATCTCTATTTTATTCACTGACTTTCAGCATCTAGCAATGTGTCTGTCACAGAGTAGTGACTAACTGAATTTTGATTAAATAAACAGAAATAAATGACTGTATGGAGCATTGGGAGGTATCAAAGAATCTGGCCTTCTTCAAAGAATGTCTTGCCTTTGCCCTTGTCTTCTGGGAGGAAATCTATGTCATACCTGATAGGAGCATCTGTTTATGGTAGGGGCTGGGCACTCCAGGAAGACTATGTAATTGAGAGTAGAGTTTTGGGTATTGTGATATCAGCTGACCTGGAGATTGAGTTCAACTATGTGGGCAATCATTAAGATTTTATAATGAAGACTCAATACAAATTCTGAACACTGGAACTCAGGTGAGCTTCCCTGGTTGAAAATATTCTATTGTTGCACACTAATACTAGAAGGGTCAGTCTTATAGAGGATGACAACAGAAGTGTGACAATAGAAATCCTCCTGGATTCTACTCTATGTTCTCTTCCTCTGCCTGATTTTAATCTAAAGCCTCTCCCTACAAAACACTGTAACTCTGGGTATAATAGTTTTCAGTAGGTTCTGTGAATCCTTATTGTAAATTATCAAAATGGAGGTAGGTATCGGGAACCCCCCCCCAACTTATACATAATGTTAGATGTAAGGGTGATCTTCTGGAGAGTTTTGCTCTCAATCTTCACAGCTTGGCTAACTCTGGATAGGAGGCTAAATAATTCTTGCAGAGCAGATTGCATTACATTTTATGGTGTGTTATGCCCCCACCCGGCAAATCACATCATAACTCTGGCAAAGCCATTTAACCTCTCAGATTTTAATTTCATTATCCATAATTTTAAAATAATATTAGAGGACCTCATAAGGCTAATTTGAAGAATACATATTAAGAAGTGATTAATATGATCGCCCGCCCTAATAACAGAATACATTGTTCTTACTACAGAATACCTAGGTACCATATGATAGAAAATATCATACTACTATTTATTTTAAATGTGTGACCTCTGTAAGAACTGGTACTTGAAATTTAATGATAATATTCACTTTATAATTTAGATATCCCCTTCTGCAGTCAGAGCAAAATTTCCATTTAATTATGAATTTAGTCAATTAAACAGTTGCAGAATCATAGGTCATTGAAATGCCATCCATCTTCCTCTCTCCTGGCAATGATTATATGTACAATATCTCAGAACAGAATGAGTCCTATTTTTAAAGCTGAGAAACAAAATTCTAAAACTCCAAAATATCATTCCATAATTCATCAATCTAGCATCCCTGTGTGGTACCTATTTAGTAATGTAAAACTAGTAAAACTAATACTTACATGAATTAATCAAAATGTTTAGTCTATGGGCCCAAGATTCTAATAGTTTTAAAAACAGGTAATTATATTGGGCAGCATGGCTTTGAGTATGCTCCTCATACTAAGAGAGTACCAAGGACTGAAAGACTCCCCAGGTCATTTGAATAAATTCATACAAATTTTAATATCTTTCCTTTGACTTTTAGTCAATCGAGGTTACATTTGGGCTAAGGGCCAGATCTGAATATAGGAAAGGGCTTCGCTGGAATCACTCATTATATGAAATGTGATTATAAGTAAGTAAATTGAAACTAATCAATAGTATTATATGATGCCTGAAAAAGGATTATTCTGCTGGAAGGATGCCTTAACAAAAATGTGCCAGAGTAAGAATTTTTCCCTGTTTATTACTCTCCAAGTGAAAGAAGACTCTGGGGTCATTGGTGTAAATGGGAGACAGATATTGTGTAAAGGGTTTTTTTTTTTTTTTTTAACATAGACTAAAAAAATCATACCTCAGAGTTTTCTATCTTCCTTACTTATTATTCCACATTGGGGTGTCTTTATTATCACTTATTTGACTTCCCAGAGCTCAAACATTAGTCAGGGTATGCCAGAGATACATGAGTATTCAGAATACTGAACATACATATTTTAAATGAATCATGAACTGGCCTCCAGTTTTATGTGTTGATCTTTTAACAAGTTATGGTTACAGTAACAGAATCAAACTCATGTTATTATGGACTTGAAGACTACACCCACAGCCATGTTGCTGTCAAGGTACTGTCAAGGTTCTTTTTATTCTCTGAAGGCCCAGGTGGGAAGCCAACTCTACTTTCCAGAATATCTCTGGAAAACATTCGCAATAAGGGAAAACTAGTTGAAATCTAATTCCATTCTATAGTATATGGAGTGTCTCAGTGTGTTTCCAAGGGCACATAATGTCTCTGTGAGGCATACTTTATTATTCTCATTTTCCAAATAGAAAAGCTGAGACGTACAGAAATTGAATGACTTGCCACTTCCAGAAAACAAGTGGCCAATTTGGGTCTATATTAGTTCACTTCTTGAACAGTGCTGTTGCCTCAGGAGAATATCACTGGTTATCCATCACATACATATATTGACATGGATGCTTGATTGTTTCAACGTACTTCACATTTTGCAGACATGTGAAGTAGCTTGCAGCATTTTCATAGACCTCCCACACAACTCAGTGGCCTAATCATTAGGCTTCTGGCAAAGTAATAAATCAGTGGCCTAAAAGAACAGACCCTTTCTAGGGGGAAAAAATAGAATTCTTACTGCTTCAAACCTGATATATTCTTAAGGGTCAGTCTGCTTGTGCTAATTCTCTTGGCTGATTATAAAAGGGGAAAAAATAGCTACAACAATGATAAAACAAGCCCCCCAAATCATTCATACCAACAAAACAAAAATAAGCACTAGGACATTTCTGGAAAAAAAAATCAGAACAGCTTGAAGATAAATAAAGGTGTGAGCAACTCTTAGAAAAATTTAAAGTCCAGCATTCTTTCACAGGTAGGAGAGAAAATTACAGCTCTATCATCCTTTTAAATATTTGGTATGTAATAAATACATAGAAATAACAGCAGAGCAAAAAAAATAGCTATGTTAACTCAAAAGGAAACAATTTATTCACAAATAAGAATGCAATTAGAACCTGTGGTAAGGTGTACAAAATCAGGTTACTCAAAATATTTTATTTCCCTAAGTCTACCCCAATATTATCCTTTCTCAGATTATATAATTAATCTCTTCCACAATGGTAATTCTCCTTTTCCTAACTGCTCACTTTGGTCACAGAACACGTACAATGTTCTTAATTATGTTAAAAACAAAAGACAGCTCTATTGTTACCAGTCTCTTTTCATTTTTAGTATCTCATGTTGACTTAACGTCATTTGTTTTATTTTATACCTATTCTTGTTCAAAACCTTTATAACTAAATCAAAACTATAAAGTTAAATAACTGTAACATACCTCAATGTCAAATCTAATTGGATTGTATTACTTAGATGATCCCTGTTATAGATGATTTACACTTCAGATAAAATGGCTTTACTCCTACCTGGCAAACTGCTAGTTTATTAATTAAGAAAAAATAATTGTAATCCAATAACTGATTTTTTTACCGTATGCTTTCAATTGAAGAATGAATAGGAAGAGATTGACGTATAATGAATGTTAAGAAGTAAATGGTCTTTAATTGGTAATCAAAACTCTACCAACACATGTTTATTAAGGACCAACAAACTTAGACATGTTCCATATTCATCTCAATTCCTGTGTGATAATTACAGATACATCTTTTTAAAAGTGAATGACTCAAAAGTGATATTGCATGCTTTTGATAATAAATATTGACACTTCTTAGAACAAATGAGGTAGTGGACATGTGGTAATTTTGGACACAGTGAAACCTTCTCTTTCTGGAACATGTGCTTTCTGTGTGTCTCCTGAACTAGTTCAAGGTACAAAAATGACCTAGGCCTAATTAATGCATTATATGCCTCTGGTCATGGTGATTGGCTTTGTAAGGGCACATCACCTTAGCAGTCCATGAGATGCAAATGCAAGCCCCAGCATGAGGACTTGAGCCCCAGAAGAATAGTGGGTTACTAGAAAGGAGAATAAAGCCAATCCAGTAGAAAACTCTGGTGATAAATTTGGCCTTGGTGCCATCTTTTCAGTCCAAACACATCTCTGAAATTCCTATGATATAAGTAAAAAAAAAAAAAAAAAAAAAAAAAAAAAAAAACTATTTTATGCTAAAAAAAGTTTTTGTTGCAAGCAAGTCATTTCTAACTGATAACAGGAGTTATCAGGAAACACCAGCCATCCTGGGCCTTTATCTGGGCCAATAGCCATGATATGTATATATATATATATATATATATATATATATATATATATATATATATAATATATATATTTATATATATATATAAAACAGGTACAGCTATTTTGTGTTTGCTAATATGTTCAGGTCATCTAAGACTTCTTATTACGAACATCAAAATATATTTCATTGATCCCAAAACCAGTTAATTCATTTAATATATTTGTTGATATTATACAAGTTTGAAAAAATATTTGGCAAAAAAAGTGGATAAATTTCTGATTTATTGAGTATCCTTCAACTGTACAGCACAACTTCTAAAACATTCAACATAGAAAACATCAAATTATTGTTGCTTTTCAAAAAATTACCGTCTCAGCATATCTTTCCTTCATGTAGATCTGTGCATCGACGTGTTATCAAATTTTCATGTTCACTCATATGAAACTAAGGTAATAATTTTATTGATTATATAATATGTGCTAGGAACTTTAGCATGTTGTATAATTTAACTTTCCCTAAAGACGATATGAGATTTTATAATTCCTATTATCATTTAAGATATCAAACAGTGATGATCAAAACTAAGAAGATGGAAGAACTGAAATTCAAATCCAGATCATCCAACTCTCAACTGAGAATTTATTTTCTGCCACATGATATTATTTCTGTCAAATATTAGCATGTTGGCTGGAACCGCATGTAAGACACTGTCATTATTTTCTGCCCATTTCTGTTGCCTCCAGCTTGTTTATCTTCAACTATAAATTAGCTTCCTCTAAATATCAGGAAATATGAACATCAGTAATTACTCTGCTCTACTTTTAAAAATTCCAGGGTTCCTGGGTGTCTCAGTAAGTTAAGCATCTGCCTTCAGCTCAGGTCATGATCTCTGAGTCCTGGGATCTAGCCCTGTATCGGGCTCCTTGCTCAGCGGGGAACCTGCTTTTCCCTTTCACCTGCCCCTGCTCATGCTCTCTCTCATTATCTCTCTTTCTCTCAAATAAATAAATAAAGTATTTTTTAAAAATTCCACAAAAAGATTCTGATTGTCTTGATTTTATTCATTTACTATCTTCTCTTAACAAAGATGGGAAAGAGGTAGAATTGGATGTGGTGGGTAAAAGGAACACATTTTCAAAAGAGGTAATGGAAATTTGATGAAGAAATTAGGTGTACTGGGTAGACAAGATGGCCAATATAGTCTCACTTTACAACAGCATGTAAGATTGTACAGAAGAAATGAGACTCATGACATAAAGTCCAAGCATTTTATGGCACTTTCATTTCTTACCTTAACAATTATAGTAGCCAAGAAACTGAGCTCTGTCATGAAAGACAGTCTTTCATATGAGTAGCTTTATGAAAACTGGGATCTTACACAAATTACTTGACTTTTCTATGACTCTTGTAAAAAGACAGTATTAGAATATACTTAATAGGCTTATTGTAAAGATCAATCACAATCATCTGTTTAAAACATTTAGCCTAGTTTTGTAGCATATAATGAGCTCTCCCCTCCATTTACTAAGTATTTTTTAAAAGATTTTATTTTATTTATTTGAGAGAGAATGAGTGAGTGAGAGAGAGAGAGAGCATGAGGAGGAAGAGAAGCAGAGATAGGGAGATGCAGGCTCTCTGCTGAGGAGGAAGCCCAATATGGGGCTCAATCCCAGCGCTCTGGGATCATGACCTGAGCCAAAGGTTTAACCCACGGAGCCACCCAGGCACCCCTACTAAGTCTTCTATAAAATGGTTGCAGAGTCAAAATTCTGGCAAGTGACACTTGGAGATCATAACATAAATAATTAAAAATGAACATGAGAAACTGCTAGACAACTCTCTGTCTCTCACATAAATATATGAACACAAACACATGATTGAACAATTAAAAACAGAACTTTAAACTTCAAGACAAGAGACAGTTGTTATGCTTTGTTAATATGCCTTGGGCAAAACAAATGCATATAAATTAGAAAAAGAAAAATGAAAGATTTATGAAAAACATTGACGCCTATGACTACACAAAAGACATTGAAAAGTTTGATGTTTGGAAGTGAAAGAAAGAAAAAAAAGAAAAGAAAAGAAAAGAAAGAAAAAAGAAAAAAAAGAAAAGAAAAGAAAGAAAAGAAAAGAAAAGAAAAGAAAGAAAAGAAAAAAGAAAAGAAAAGAAAAGAAGAAAAGAAAGAAAAGAAAAGAAAAGAAAAGAAAAGAAAAGAAAAGAAAAGAAAGAAAAGAAAAGAAAAAAGAAAAGAAAGGAAAAGTCAAATCTTATTGCCACTCAAGTCTTTTACTCGTTCTTTCATTTTCACTTCTTTGGGGATGAAAACAGAATCTTGCTCTACATCTTGGCCTCTTAACAGAAAACATGACCTCTATTAAGAAGCATGGCAAGACCTTCTCACCCTCTTTCTGATTCATAGTCCTTTTCTTAAAGCTATTCCAGTATCTAACCCCTGTTTCCTACAAGCATTTCTCTTTTGAGAAGCATTTGACTGCATGAAGAAATTCCAGGCTTTACTCACTTTATGTATCTATCTTACTAGGTAAGCTAGAGTGTTTACATATATGAAATAAAAGGTGTTGACTAATTTGTCTCTATTGTCATTTCTGGTTCCTCTGTAGCACACCAAGACACACACACACACACTGCTTTTCTTTTTTATCACCTCTTTTCTCTAGTCTAACTTACTAGAGAGGGCAAATTAGTAATATCAAACTAAATTCTAGGTCTTGGACCAAATCTCTTCAGAAGTCCACTGTCCTTCCCCTTACATTATTTCACAATTTTCTCAAAATCTTTATAAGGATGGGTGGACTGGGTATCTTAATGGTTTTTTTATAAAGTGAACTGAATTTGTTTTTCAAAGTTGAGGTATAGGCTGAATAGTTATATTCGTGAGTAATTCCTTTATGAGGTGTAATCTATTTTTCAGGGTTGTGAAGATTATTGTTAATTCTATTATTAAAAAAAGAAGTTCAAATAGGGATGTCTGGGTGGCTCAACAGTTGTGTATCTGCCTTCAGCTCAGGGCATGATCCTGGGCCCGGATGGAGTCCCACATCCGGCTCCTTGGGAGCCAGCTGCCTCTCCCTCTGCCTGTGTGTCTCTGCCTCTCTCACTGTGTCTCTCATGAATAAGTAAATAAAATCTTAAAAAAAAATAAGTTCAAATAAAATAGCTTTCTATACAAATTTCTACTGTAAATGATAACTATGTAGAGATGTTTCCCTTTGTGTGTGCATGCAAGCACACACATAGATCATAGTTTAAGTGCTAAAATAGATTATACTATTTTTAAAAAGATCAATATCCCTGATGAACACAGATGTGACAGTTAAAGACAAAATATCAGCAAACTGAATTCAACAATGCAATAAAAAAAATCATACCCAATGACTGAATAGGATTTCTTCCAGAGATGCAAGCATGATTCAACATCCACGAGATGTTGCCCAATCAATAACCACATTAACAAAATGAAGGATAGGGGTGCCTGGGTGGCTCAGTTGGTTAAGCATTTGCCTTCAGCTCAGGTCATGATCCTGGAATTGTGAGATCAAGTCTCCCATCGGGCTCCCTGCTCAGCGAGGAGTCTGCTTCTCCCTCTCCCTCTTCTGTTTCCTTGCTCTTTCACTCTCTCTCAAATAAATAAATAAAACCTTTTTTTAAAAAAAATGAAGGATAAAAATTATATAGTCATCCCAATAGGTGGAGAAGCAATTAACAAAATTCAACATTCCTTTATAACAAAAAATTCTCATCAAACTGGGTTTAGAGGGAAGGTAGCTCAACATAATATAGGTCATCTATGATAAACCCACAGCTAACATCACACTCAATGTGAAAATTTTAAAATTGTTCCCCTAAGATCAGGAACAAGACAGAGATGCTCACTCTCACCATTTTAATTCAACACAGTATTGGACATTCTAGCCAGAGCAATTAAGCAAGAAAAAAGAAATAAAAAGCATTCAAATCACAAAGGATCAAATAAACTGTCTCCACATATACAAGACATGTTATTATAGACAAAATCTTAGACTTCACCAAAAAATTGGTAGAACTAATAAATGGATTCAGTAAGATTACAGGATACAAATCAATATTTTAAAAAAGGAGTTGAATTTCTATATGTCAATAATAGCTATCAGAAAAGAGAAATTTTAAAAAATGATTTTTACAATTGTATCAAAAAGAATAAAATACCTTAGAATAATTTTTAAAGATTTTTTTAATTTACTTATTCATAGAGACACACACACACACAGAGGCAGAGACACAGGCAGAGGGAGAAGCAGGCTCCATGCAGGGAGCCTGATGTGGGACTCGATCCCAGGACTCCAGGATCATACCCTGGGCTGCAGGCGGTGCTAAACCACTGAGCCACCTGGGATGCCCACCTTAGAATAAATTTAATTAAGGAGGTGAAAGACCTGTACTCTGAAAACTATAAAACATTAATGAAAGAAACTGAAGAAGATATAAAGTGGAAAGATATTCTGTACTTATGGATCAGAAGAATTTATTTATTAGAATAAATTTAATTAAGGAGGTGAAAGACCTGTACTCTGAAAACTATAAAACATTAATGAAAGAAACTGAAGAAGATATAAAGTGGAAAGATATTCTGTACTTATGGATCAGAAGAATTAATATTGTTAAAATGTCCATAATACCCAATGCAATCTATGTATTCCATGCAATCCTTACCAAAATCCCAATGGCATTTTCCACAGAAAAAAAGAAACAATCCTAAAGTGTACATAGAACTATAAAAGAGCTGATAGCAATAGCAATCTTGAGAAAAAAGAAGAAAGCTGGAGACACCATGCCTCCTTATTTCAAACTATGTTACGATACTATAATAACCAAGTTATACGGTATTGGCATGAAAACAGACACACAGATCAGTGCGACTAAATAGAAAGCCCAGAAATAAACCCGTGCATACATGGTCAATTAACTTAAGACAAAGCCAAGAATACACAATGGGGAAAAGACAGCCTCTTCAATAAATGTTAGGAACACCGGATAGCCACATGCAAAAGAATGAAATTTGACCACTATCTTATACCATACATAAAAACTAACTGAAAATGGATTAAAGACTTGAATGTAAGACATGAAAGCATAAAACTCCTAGAAGTAGCAAATTCTTTGAGTTGGTGACATTGTAGGACACATCAAACTAAATAGTTTCTGCACAACAAAGGAAACCATCAACAAAATGAAAAGGCAATCAGAATGGGAGAAAGTGTTTGCAAATCATATATCTGATTAGGGGTTAATATCTAAAATAGATAAAAGAACTCATAAAACTCAATAGCAAAAAAATCAAATTTAAAAATTGTATTGAGGGTCTTAATAGACTTTTTTTTTCCCTGAAGCTAACAAACACATGAAAGGATTCTCAACCTCACTGATCATTAAGGAAATGCAAATCAAAACCACAATGCAAATCAAAACCACAAATGCACAATCAAATGCAAATCAAAACCACAAATCAAAACCACTCTCTTACATTTATCAGAATAGCTAGTATCAAAAACACAAGAAATAAGAAATATGTTTGAGAATATGGAGAAAAGAGAACTAGCTTATAATGGTGGAAATTAAATTGGTGCAGCCATTATGGAAAACAGAATAGGAATTTCTCAAAAACTTAAAAATATTACTTCCATAAGATCTTGCATTACTACCTCTGGATATTCATCTGAAGGGATTGAAAATACTAACTCATAAAGATATTTCATCCACGCTCCCATTTTCATTGAACATTATTTCTAATATCCGAGATATGGAAACAACCTAAGTGTTCAGAGATGAATAAATGGATAAAGAAAAATTAGTATATATACAATGGAATATTACTCAGCTATAAAACAAGGAAATCCTGACATATGAGGCAACATGGATGGAACTTGAGGTATTATGCTAAGTAAAATGGGAAAGACAGGTACTGTATGAGCTCTCTTATATGTGAAATCTAAAACAAAATAATTTTAAAAACGTTATAGATAGAATTGATTGATGCTTGAAAGGTGGAGATGGGGTAAGAGAAATGGGTGAAGGTGATCAAAAGGTACAAACTTCCAGTTATAAAATAAATAATCCTGAAGTCATGATGTACAAGGAAACTATATTCAATAACATTGTATTGCATATTTCAAAGTTGCTAAGAGAGTGAATCTTAAAAATTCTCATCACAAGAAAAAAAATGTGTGTTATTTTATATATTTTATTATATATTATATATATTATAATTTATATATATAATTTATACATTTTATAATATTTTATATATTATTTTATATATATATATGCATGTTATATATCTGCATGTTAACTAGACTTACTGTGATCTATTATTATATTTTGCAATGTATACATATATCAATTCTTTATGTTGCACACCTGAAACTAATATGTTGTGTCAATTTTACCTAAAAAAATCAAGAGATTTATCTTGCCTTGTTCTTTATGATTAACCAACATAGAGGTATTTCCATTTTCCTGGGGCAGTAACAATAAATGAATCCGTTACCGGTCTACTTTCTTTCCCCCCTTGATTAAGTTATTCTTTTGATTATAAAATGTTATACATGCTAGAGTTTTGCCACGTGGATGCTCCCTTGAAATTTTTAGTTTCTCACAATTTTATAAAAAGAACAGACACTTGAAAGAAAAGTAATTTTAAATTACAGGAACACTGAAAGCTTTCAGAGATGGGGAGGATGTAAAATAGAATGGAGACATTTTCAGAATCAGCAAAGAACAGTATGCTCTGTTTTGTTTCTTTTAAAATAGGCAGTGTATACTTAGCTGAGGGAATTTAGGTCAAAACCCAGGAGCCAAGAAGCACTCTTTTCCTGCCCCTCTTTTACTCTTTCCTAGATTCTGAATATTTTTGGAATAAGAAAACATCAGAACTCAATTACTGTCGGCTTAAATTCCAAAAGTGGCACTTCAGGGAAAAATCAGTCTCAGTAAGAACATTTAGTGGTCACTGGAAGTAGGTGGTTATGTTGGAAGCAGCAACATGTAAAAAAATAACCAAAAAAACCTGAGCTCTTGATAACAATATATGTGCAACTGCTTCCTGCATTCCTTTTGCCTTTCCCTCTATCTAGTCTCAGTCTCCCCCCCTCCCCAGGTTTCTCTCCTGTTCTTTTCCTTCAAATATCAGTATTGTTTTTTTGCTAATTCCCACCCCCCTCAACCTTAATTTCTCTGCAAGTCTTCATGTATCATTTCCAAAACAATTCTGCCTTTAACTCTGTTAGGACACTTCTCTACTCATTAGATTTCTCATTAATTTTTTACTTGTTGCCTTCTGAGTTAGCATTAAAAAAACAAAACTGCTATCTTTCTCAGCATTTTTATATTTTCACTTCTGCTTTAATCAAAAATAAAAGCTGCTATACAGTGGCTATAATCATTCCTACATTCTATATCATGGATTGTAAAAAAACAAAAGCAAAAACAAAACAAACAAAAAAACCCAAAACCCATATTCTTAAGGACAGTGAGTTTTAAAGACCTTCCCGAGGCTACTTGGTATATCTGTCTTCAAATGAGAGGTCTAAGACTTTTGTGTTTTGAATATGGCATTCTTTTTGAAGCTCTCTAGAGATGTAAATTCTCTCTTCCTTATACATGCAACTATACAATCTTATGGTTACCAACTCTTTCATCTAACTGTAAATCAACTACATTTTGCTTAATTTGTGGGAAAAAAATTCCAAGTCCCCTAGCAGATGTGTAGTTAAAAGAAAATCAGGAACCTTTTTTTTTCCTTGCAAAACAACTAAATTATGATTTAATAGGACTTTAAAAAATGATCCATAAGACAACTTTAGGAAATTTAGACCTATCTTCAATATCCTGAGACTTAAAGTTTACATATGGAATTTTTAAAAAATGCAATCAATCAATCAATCAATGTAGGAGAAGGGAAGAAAAAGAAGTGGGGGGAAGAAGGAGAAGAAAAAAGAAGAGGTGAAAAATGATTGTTAGCTATGTCATGATATCCAAATAAACATGTTGAAGCTGTTATGGTACCCTCACAAAGGATGCTGAATTTAGAATCAAAGGAACACAGATTTAGCCTATCTCTGATCCTTATTTGATGGGAAATAGAACCTTATGAATTCCACAAATTTAAAAAATGATCATAAGAGAGATTCTCAGGATTATTATCAGTTATAGAACTACTGTATATCATTAAATTTTATACATACATTATTATCACATACAAATCCCTATAAAGCCAATCCCTAGAATACTTTTCTAATTATTTCATCCAAAAGGAAAGAGTCTAATAAACTAAGAGAAAGCTCTATGATCATGATGGGCCTTCAAATTTGATCAGAGATGAAATTCACTGGCCTGACACTTACCCTGAGAAGGGTCTTTCAGAATTTTTAAATTTAATTGCCCCTGGGATTACCTGAAATTGCAAGATAGAAGATACCGTTGCAAAATGCAGAAAATCCTCCAGCTGCTACCCTGCCTTCCTTTTACATCTCTACATTAGCATCTACAAGACTTTCTGATTATTGTTTTTTTTTTTCCATTGTGACCAAGATTCATTTTTTTAAAAAAGACTTTCTACCTTAATGCTTAATGGTAACAAACTTCAAACTCCATTGTATCACTGTTGTTCCTTCCCAGGGAATTTGGACAGGAGATCAGATTCTGACAAGAGAATCATCTCCCAGTAATTTAACAAAAGCTTTATTCTATTTGAACTTAATGGGGAGCTAATGATTTTGACAAGAATAATCTTCTGTCTTGGATAGCCTAATAAGATTCTTTTCCTTTTAAAGTCAAGCTCCTTTGATTACAGATGTCATGCCTCCCACAATACTAGTTGTAAGTTTGTCTTTTCAAATGAAAAATGAAGTTTGAGGGCTTGATTGCCTTGTCATTTAACAGAATTATTACCATGACAAACTTTTTATCCCACTGCTCAGACTGAAACAAGAAAGCAACACGTTTTCAGTTCAGAGTTCTCAATATTCTTTTCATTTCTATCGTATCACTTTAAAAGAGAGCAACACCTTTGAAAAAATACTATGTAAATTAAATAATTTAAAAATGCAGCACCCAGAAAAAAAATAAAGAGTCAAGGGCAAAAATGAGGAAAGGAACTACATCTTAGAAACAATGATTGAACAGTCATTCATATTAAATATCTTTCCAGTCTCCCAGAGTTGAGGGACAAAGTGACATACATAACCTCAAAAAAAAAAAAATGTTCTGGGCATAGAAGAGGTATACAGAGAAAAAGAGGGAAATGAGTAACTGGGAGACTGTAATATATCCTCAGTAACAGAATCTGCCACACTGTTCATTTGTAATTCATCATAGTCCTAGGAAAACAGAGTTCACAGTAAGTACTAGGCAGTTTGGTTTTAGAAATTGGCAGTGTTTGTATTTGGCCAAGTGCAACAATGCCAAGTTTTATTAATCTATAAGCTAGAAAGGTACGTCTACAAAAGGGAATTGTAGAGATTAAAAAGAGATGCCAAATCTAGAGCCTCAGAAACCTTACTGCCTGCACTTGGCAATAACGTGGTAGGGACGAAGCAACTATTCAATGACTACCTCTTGTTTTGATATGACTGCATGAGGCTGCCACACAAAGCATGAAGACATTGCATCTCGAGATAATTTCCTAGTCTCTAGACCTAAGAATTCTTCCTTTATTGCATGATTTACATTTTTACTCGGATCTCCTTACTAGTCTACTAAGGCTTCCATAACAAAATACCATGAGATGGGTGGCTTAAACAACAGAAATTTATTCCCTCCCAGTTCTGAAGGCTGGAAGGTCAAGATCAAGGCATCGGCAGAGTTTGTTTCTCTTAAGGCTCCCTTCTTGCTTGCATTTGGCTTCTTACTTATGGTGCCCCCATGTGTCCTTTTCAATGTGCATGCACATCCTTGGTGTGTTTTCTTTCTCTTATAATGACACCAGCCATTATTGGATTTCAGCCTTGCTTTATGATCTTATTTAACCTTAGTTACCTCTTTAAAGGTGCTGTCTTGGGGCACCTGGGTGGCTCAGTGGTTGAGCATCTGCCTTTGGCTCAGATTGTGATCTTGGGGTCCTGGGATTGAGTTCCACATCGGGCTCCCCGTAGGGAACCTGTGTCTCTCTCTGCCTATGTCTTTGCATCTTTCTGTGTCTCTCATGAATAAATAAATAAAATCTTTTAAAAAAAGCGCTGTCTCTACATTCAGTTTCATTGGGGCTTAGGGCTTTAACATAAGAGCTAGAGGGGGTAGGATGAGGCCCGATTTAGTCCCTAACAGTCTCCTTTGAAGATGATCTTCAAAGCAGAATAGAACATTGGAATGAGGATGTACTTGGACGTCAGAAGAGAGTGCGAGTTCTAGCTAGCCATTTATTTTTCTAGCTTGACCCTAGACAAGATAACTTAAGCCCTTCTCTAAAAATGGAGATATTAATAACTGCATAGCAGGTTAATGTTGTAAAAACTTAGGAAGATAAACCATGAAAAATAACCTAACACAGTATTTAGTAGTTGTAATTTTTTTTCTCTTATGTTTATTTTTTAGGTGGTGAAGTCTCGGCACTACCCTGAAAGCCAAGTGGTATTCCTTGTGAATGCTTGAACTGCTAGAACTTAACATAGTAATCAATCTGAGTGATTTTTTACCCTGTAAATACCTCGGGCTGTCAAAAAGCACTAATAGTTAACTGCTGATATTTGCCAGGCTAAACCTGGATTTTCTAAATTGGATTTATGTTGATTAACTGGATTCATCCATTTTATTACTGAAACATTTGACAGACACTAATTAAATCAGTAATGTTTGTAGCTGACCTAGGAATTATATTAATACAAAGATTCATAAATTAGTCATTTGTTCTCAATCAAGTTAGAAAACTGTACTATGAACAGAAATATGCACAAAGCAATAAGAAATTTTAAGGATTAGAGGTAAGAATTGGCTTATTAGAATGAAGTAAAGAATTACTTTTATATACATGACTTAGGATTGGTTTTCATAAAGAGATAAAATTTAAAATAATTCTAAATATGATTTTTTTGACAAATAGGAAGTGGTAGAGAGAGGCCAGTAAAGGAAGGAAGAATTCTTTGAAAAGTTTTCTCACTTTGCATTTATAACAGAAGCCTTTACTCTCTCTCATGGCTCTTTCAAAAGGTGCAGATATTGGCTCTCTCATCAAACATCCAAGAAATGGAGGTCATGATTAAGACTTGGAAGAGGCATAGGAAATGTCTGAGAAGTTTGCGTACGGAAATAAGAATTCTATTTCCAAGGTTGGTTTAAGTAATCCAGAGCTCCTCTGAGGGACCAATTCTGTACTTGTCAAAATATTCTAAATCAACTGGTAAATCTCATCCGTTTCTATTCATTGAAATTAGATGATTGCTTTTACAAATGTTTTATTTAAAAATCAGCTAATAAAAGCTTCCTCTTTCAAATCTGATGAACTATAACTAGAAGAGGTGCCCATGCATTTTTATTTCTTTAAAACCTGTATCACTGTAATAAACTAACATTCATTATAACCCCAAGGGGAGAGCAGCTTTTCAGTATTGCTATAGCTTTCTTATAATGCAACGTAGTTCAGCAAAATTAAACTGCTTCACTTTTCCTCTGTTTAACAAGACAAGGCTTCATATTGAAAAAAAATCAAAAACGTGCAGTATGTTTTTCCCTAGATCAAATGATACTGACATATATTTCAACAGCACTCTTAATTCTACTATCTAAGGGCCATATTGTGTACTTTCGTAGAGCAAACTGAGGATTTTATAATACAATAAACAAAGATGGTTATTCTTGGGACTAAGAGCCTATTTTTCATTGTTTTACATGAACCCAAATACCTTTATTTTTCAACCATCAACATTGTCAAATCAGGCACTTTATGTAGTCTCCAAAAAGTAGTTCTGTTATCCACTCTTGTATAAAAGTACTCTCAGGACATTTTCAAGTACCATTTGTAATTTTAAATTATTTCAGGTCATGAGAGGCAAATCTGAATAAACTGAAATTTTCCAGAAAAGTGTGTGTGTGTGTCTTCATATAATGTATCAGATACACTGAAGCAGAGGGGAAGTTTGTTATACATTTAGGCTTATACATTCAGTTTTATACATTTAGAAAGTGCCGGCACAGCTATAATGTCAGACTGGGATTCCTCATGGAAGCTGCTCAGTAAGCAAAAGAAAACTCTTACAAATTAATTTGACCTTGAATAAGGAAGCACATTTTTATCAATCAACTGTAACCAACATTGACTTTGGGGATTAGCCAAATTGTTGCATGCATATTCAGGTAGATAAAACAGTTGTCAAATGTAGTCTTCTTGATCCATAGTCTGTCACTGTGTATCAAATTGGAACCTGCAGTGCTTTTCTTGTTTCAATTTTATATAGCTGCATGTAATACATGAGTCAAATCTGTCTTGCTGGATTATAAGAAAAGGGGAAGAAGAATTGGAATGCAACGGCTCAATAATATAGGTTAGAAAACCTAAATCCGAAGTAACTAGATTTTTTAACTTTAATATGAAATAATATCTTCTGGTCCTATGATATTCTGATCTAGAGCAGTGTTTTTCAAACTTTAATGAGCATATAAACTACCTGGGGATTTTGTGGAAAGACAGATTGTGATTCCATGGGTCTGGAATGGGGTCTGGACTTCTGTGTTACTAATATGTTTTCAGATGATGCCAATGCTTCTAGATCATAGGCCATAACCTGAATGGCCAGATTCTTCAGCCAAATTTTTTACAGTGAATTAATTCATCATGAAACTTCATAATCATTTTCACAGTAAAAGAAGTGAGGTCCTCTTAAGTTGCCATAATAGTGCCTGTCAATTCATTTTCATTTCATTTGGTAATAGTTATGCCAACCTTTTGACTTCATTGTGATCACCTTTACAAGTGGATTTTTAGTTCTCCTAGAATCACTTTTCTGCATGACTGAATAGAAAAACAAAATAACAACATATGGGATTATAAATTCTAACAGATGACCAAAAAATACTATTGGAGAATGTCTTTGATTAAAACTTTAAATTCTCTGTCCTTAATCTTGTGGGATATAGGAAAGGAAAAGAAAAAAATAAAAGTGTGATTTAAAATCAATGATGCCACCTACCGTGAGTTGACACTCTCTCCTCATTTAGGCTCTCTTATTCCTGGAAGCCAGTGCAGGCAATGATCAGTGGTGCCTCTGACCCTACAGAAACCTGCAGTGTGGATCTGCCCAGGCAGTTGTATGTTGGCAGTTTGTTAAGATACTTTAAGGAGAGATGCCACCAACTAACTGGCTGTTCAGTCATTGTTTTTACTTTCAACTGAAAAGTTATGATGTACTTCCTCATTCTCTTGACATTCTACTTACAGGACTTGCTGTTTCAACTAAAATTAAAGAGAACATACACACCTCTACCTACAGCTGCTCCTCCATTGTTTATTATTAAATAATTCAATGGGATGATATATGAGACCTTTGTTTCACATAGGTAAGGAATAACAAGGGCCCTTTGCATGATCTTTCTAAGAATTTAGACTGAGAATTGTGTTTAAGAATACTGTCTGAAGATCTTCATTTCCTGAGGGCCTCTGAGACCAAAGAAAATGTTTTTGTTATAGGGTTCCCTCTTTCATTTCCTAAAACTTTGTCCTTTGATGAAAGCTCTGTTAATGCATTAAACAAATGTTTATTAACTGCAAAGTATATGGTACAAAAAAATATTGTGTGGCAGGCCAGTGTTAGAATCTGTGGATAACATATAAGGCAGTCCTGATGCTGTGGACCTCGACATTCTTACTCAACATTCTTAGTTGAAGCCTTGGTGAGGTCAGTCCAAATCTAGTCATCCAAATCATTTCAGCAGTCCTTCACTGTATCAGAAAGTATTGAATAAATTCACTGGTCATAAAACTAAAAGGTCAAGAAATCAGGTACAGCTTTATTCAAGGGGTGAAAAAAATGTCATCAGAGCTCAGCCTCTCTATTTCATAGCTCTGACTTTACTGATTTAGCGGTAAGGCACTCCATAAAATAGTTTTGCAACAGCTAAATGTTTAGGTTGTCTTAAAGGAGAATATAAGCTCTTCTTCCGACAATACCAAAAACAGTTCATTGTTTCTCATTGCCTATACGCACCACATATGCCCATTTCTGAACCAACATCTCTGGCTAATGGAAATACATCAGTTCTGATTGACCAGAACTGATCCATGTGTCTATCCCTTGGAGCCAGAAATGAAGTAATATCTCCAGAAGTAGGTGAATTGGGAGTTGTGACTGCTATGACAGTAGACCACTCAGACTTCTTAGTGAGGAGATCATAACTGGCTGACGACCCTAAATACTCCCTTTGGATCCATCTACCACTGCATTTATGCCTTGGCCATGCTTAACAAGTGCTGATTCTAGATATGTACTGACACATGGGAGGAGCAGAGTACTGATGTGACCCCAGTCTCAGAACACAGGGGACTCTTTCAATGGATGCTATTAATTCAAGGAACCCTACTGGCTTAGCTTAACTTTTCTTCAAATGATGCTGCAACATGAAGCTTCTATTCCATTTCTCTCTCCTTCGCTCACTCTCACGAGTATCAGAAATTATGATAGTTGGAAAGCTCTCTTTGATTCTTTTGTACCTTCCTCCCATAAATCTCTTGCATGTTTATTCTCGTCTTAGTGTTGGCTTCAGGAGGACTGAAAGTAATGTAGAGTATGTAGGGAAGTGATCGTTTAGTAAAAAATTCTGATTCTTTCAGCAAGAAAATGGTGAATAGAACTCAGGAGGTAAAAATAACAGATATGAACTAGGGTGTATCTATAAAATAACCTCTTGTGGTTTAAATAACTTTTCTATAATATATATTTTTATAAATTTCCTCCATATATTGAGCAATTTTTGCTTGTGTTAGTTTCTATGTCTCTGTTTCCCTGTAAACCTTTTTGCAACCATTGCAATAATAAGGACAATATATATGCTCATGGAAAGGGCCTTCATATATCTGGAAGATAATAATCTTAGCATCTTAATAAATCACTAAATAACCTTTTTTTTTTTTTTCAAAATACCTATGATGAAGCATCTGTTCCAGGTTATAAGGTTATCTTGGCAAGTGTTTTATTTAGACCTTTCTTACTGCTCACACCTGGGATTTTTCTGTTAGTTCTGAATTATCATAAGGAGTATGAAAAGAAAGAGTTCTGGAATACAAACATAAAAATAATCTTTTTTATAGCTCTAAAGGACATAAATAAATGAACAGTAACTTTTTTCCCCATTGATCTTTTATGTCTCAGAGAATATGAAAATGAATTCTAAAACTTATATCTTAAAACGTGTAGTTTACAAAGCAATCTCACCTCCATTATCTGGACATATGGTAGGAAACAGCTAATACATTTTATAAGGAAGAAAATTTAAATAAAGAGTAATGACTTGAATAAGCCACACAACTAGTCCTAGCAGTATGTTCTTCTGGTTTCTAGTCTTGTAAGGGAAATGTCTCTCCTCCTCTCAATATAGTATCATTTCATGGGCCCATAGGAGGCAATACCCCCTTCTGTGGGGATCCCCTTGTCAACTGTGGCATTGATTACTGAAGCTTGGAAATTTTGAAATTAATATTAATATTGGAAAATATTAAACCAATGCATTTTTTTATACCTTAAAACTTGTTCCCTAGAAGCTGTCTACTTTTGAACCTGAGCTCTGAATTTTATCAGTCTAGGGCAAGAGAGGACAGACATGTTTCTCTTTAAGCAAAACAATAGGCTTTATGAGTGGGCAAAACACCTTTTCAAAAATAGCATATGACAGCAATACCATGCTAGAGATGTGCTTCCCTACAATGTAATAAATGTTAAATAAAGAGAAGCAAAAGAGAATATCTGTGTAAATGATACAGGGACATTTTGGGAAGAAGAAAAGAGAGAGACATCAGAGTCTGAGCCTCAGATTTCACCAAGCCCTCACTAGGTATACAAATTGTATAGGGGATAACCTGAGGGCAAAGAAGACATTACCCTCATTTTCTTTTTGAATTCCGGGAAGAAGCAGCTGGAAAGGATGATTCTTGAACCAACATAGACCATCCCTTAAACTATTAAGAATATCCCTCCTTAGTATGAGATTGAGTTGTAAGATGTCATATTTCCCAATGCCTTAAATATCATCTTGTTAAGGAGCATAGGAGAACATGTAGAAATCAAAGATGCTAACCATTTTCACCAAATATGTTAATTAATTTAAAATCTCTCCTCTATACCACAATTTCACATCATTCCCTTCTCACGATGTTATTCCTCGAGTCACAAATATACATTTGTAGACATCTTGAATTTAATTTCAAATAATAGAAAGGTATGGCACCTCCCCTTCCAAGTTACTGATTTAAAAAAATATATATCTGGAAAACATGGATTGTAGGGTCTCAACACTCTGCATTACAATCCCAGCATTATGAGTTGTTATTTTAGCCTGAGAAAATTTTCATGTAGGTTCTGTCCTTGTCAAACAAAGACAATAATATCTTCTTCGGATTATAAAGAAGATTAAATAATAGTGTAAAATGCTTAGCACAGGGTGTGATACTCTGGAGATTACAGTAACAACTACAACAATAACAAAGATTATTTTGTTTGAAATTATTGTTATAATTGCTGCTGCTGTGTTATTACTACTACTAACATCCCTGTTGGCTTAGCTATTTTTTCCTGAGATAGGCAAACAAGCTAGGACAAAACATGAACCCTTGACACAGATGAAAACTCTGACGTGTTCTCTTGCTTTTTTCCACCTTAAAACTTAACACTCGATGTAGTTCCACAGTGCCTTAAATCTCACCCCTCCAAGGGAAAAAAAAAATAGCAATAGAAACTCTGGGATAAATCTTCTGGTATATTTCTTAAATCTAAAAGCCAAGTATGAAATAAATCTTTATTTTTGATGATCCAAAGAAATAAACAGTTTTTTTTAAATAAAAAAATGAGAAATCTGGAAACATCTTTATATTTAAACCCCAACTCTTCTGATGTAAGAAGTTTGATTTGTTTTTTTCTGTCCTTTTACTTTTATGTTCCCTAAATTCTTGTATTCTGACCTAAGGCATGATAGATCTTCTTAAAGATTCCTGTTCTCTCTGAATGCAAGAAATTCTGAAAGACTTGTCAAAATGCCTTCTATCACAAAATTCACAGGTCATTTATGTAGTCTCAAGAGGTCTTTTGCCACTCCCAATAAACATCCAGACTCCTAGATGTTAACCCCAACTTGGCTGAACCTCTAGACCTCTTAGATTTTCACTCATCACTAATTTTATGGTCCAGTAGAGCCTTACTTAACTTCTTCCCAACCGTTCTACAAACCCAGAGTCTAGATGAGAGGGGAAAAATAGATGCCATGGCAACATATGGCATAAATAAATAAATAAATAAATAAATAGCAAGCAAGCAAGCATAATCTCTCTCAAAAAATAGCATAAGCAGAAATAGCAACCAAGTAATACTAATCATAAAATATATTTGTAAAATAAACGTTTCTGCCTTTATATAAAGAATTATAAGGAAAAGAAAAAAAGAGAAAGAACCCTTATCAAAGTGTACACAATGTGCCCTTGCAGACAACTATTGGTTGTCTTCCTCTTCCTCTTCTTCCTACATGCATGTACATGTGTGTGTATGTGTGTGTGAGCACGTGCACATGGGGGGTTATGGTAAAAACTTTTTGCTTCTTTCACATTGTTTCAGACTCTTACTCCTCAAATAACTTTCTTCTTTGTATTTCCCTTACAGATCTCAATTTTTAAAAAATAATTTTTAGCAAGAGATCTAAAAATGAAAATATATTTACTTCAGACTAAGATGTTAGGGAGGGAAATAGGTTTTCTTTGGGTATTATTTGCGCTTTTCATTTAATATTCAATAAACACTCTATGCATTTGATATTGTTCAATCTTTGTAATAAATGCTACTAAATTACTGATTCAAAACAAAAGCATGAAGCCTGCATTTGAGGCCACTTGTCTTATACATGAGAGTCTAAATAATAAAGAAAGATAATGTCAATAACCAAAAGCACAGGTACTGGTTTCTTTATATAGAAAGAAATTACTGACTGTTTATTGATAATCCAAAGCCATGGCAGATATAAAATAGCACAGTAAGTTTCCTTTCATTTGAAAATTTCACACATATATTTCCAGAGTAAATCTTTTATTCAGCATGGTGTTGCTTCTCCCTTCCCTAGTGAGCAATCTATTGTAAAGACAAAGACTTCCATTCAACCGGGGGAATAGAAAACTGAATAATAAAGAACTCTTCCTACAAATAGAATATTTGCAACCTTGCAGCTCCATAGAAAATGGTTTAAAAATACCAATCACACCATTAAATTCACAGATTGAATATTAAAGGTCTCTTTCTTTTGCAAATGAGGTTATAGAGGCAATGCCATTATTGCAGTTTCAGGGTTAATACTACAATTTGATGAGATAGGTTTCCAAATTCTACACAATTAGAAGACTTAACAGATGCTGGCTTTATGCAGACACTCTTTGGAAAACAAACCAACATTCACAGGTTATCTATCTTTTCTTGCGTCCTAGGATAATAAAGAGCTGCAAAAAAGCAGCATTATTTTTATTAAGTGTCCCTTCAAGGGTTAAATCTGATTTTAACCAGTTTTGTTGGAAACCTTTTACAATTTACTATATACTTCCATGATGTCCCAAATAGTGCAATTATTCAACATTTATCTCTTGAGAAATAGTCACTGCAGATAGTTGCAGACTTTACTGAACAGCATACTTCTATGTTTGCTGTCCAGATTTTTCTTTTTTATTACCTGTATTTTCTGGTTGATTGACTTTAAGGGGTCTTTGTCTTCTTCATAGTATTTTCCCACTAATTTAGGTAAAAAAGGAAATGAACTAAACTTGTTTAGAATTTTGTGATTAAAAGCCAAAAAGGCATAGTTTTCTTATAATAGAAAAAAAAGTGACATAAACTAGAATGTCAAGAGAAGGCTTCATAGAAGTTCTTGGGATGAGTTGGCCTCTGGGCATCCATAAAGGTGGAAAGGTCAGAGGGCTATGTAGAAGAGAATATGAAAGGCTGGTGTGAGAAAGCAGCAAGGTTGAACAGATGACTAGGAAAAAAAAAAACAGTCTTACTGGATTGACAGTGTATGTGGCTAAAAAGTGAGCTATAATTCTATAGCACCTTATTTAAAATTTCAAAATCTGAAAACTCTAAAACCAAGACTTATTTTTTTCTTAGTAACCTAGTATAAATAATCCTATTACCAGGTGAAATGCATAAAAAAAACAATCAACGTTAACCTCATGATTCCTATGTGTAGGGCACTGAACATGATGCTTTACACAAGTGCTTTCCTTTATTCCTATGAGGAGTATATTCATTCACAAAAACAAACATCAATCAGGTTGTCATCTCTGGTAAAGCATTGGGAATATAAACCAAATAAGATATGATGTTTATTGTCAAGAATATCCAGTATGACACAAACTAGTGTTTTGTTTGTTTGTTTTAGTCCTAATACTTTAAATACTTTGACAAAGGTATTTTCAGAATTCATTTGGATCAATAAGAGGAAAGATCTCCAAATACAAAGGAATGCCTGTGCTGAGTTTTTAAGTTGATAGGTAGGAGTTACCTAGATGAAGGAAAAGACATTTTAAGCTAAAAGATCACTACGAGCAGAGTCATAGGAAAGCTTGGGGGAATTGAAAAGCAGGAGATACTTAGAAAAATGGAAGTAGTTGGGATGGCTGGGATGAAGAGTTTGTGTGAGAAAAAGTTATAAAATATGGTATGTATTTTTGCAGGGAAGTGGAAATCCAGAGCAGGTATATCAGAGGTTTTCAACCACTGAAGATTATGTCCCCAGGAAACATTTGGCAATGCCAGGACACATATTTTAGTTGTCACCATGGGCAGGATGTGCAAATGCATCTAATGAAGACTAGAAATGCTGCTAAACTTCTTATAGTGTACAAGACTATCTTAATACCCCCCCCTCTCAAAATTATCTGGCCCAAAATGTCAACAGTGCCAAAGTTGAGAAATCCTAAACCAAAAAGTTGGAGCTTTATCTGGAAAGCTCCAATAAGTCATTGAAGAATTTCAGGCCCTGCAATATCATACGATTTCCATGTACATGTATCATTCTGGGAATTGTTAGAGCTAGATCATAAAAGTCAGGGTAAATATCAGAGTAGGATGACCTGTATTTAACCTAACACATCAATACAATATAAAAATAATGGTGGCAGCAATGGGAGAAAAAAGAAAGGAGCTAACAATGAGAGAATACTATGCATAGCTATGAAAGTAAAGAATGTGGTATGTTCTCAAATTTCCACATTGAGTAACTGGAATAAAAGTAATGCTATACAAACAGGCAACAAAGAAAAGAAAGCAGTATTGGAGAACAAAGATAATGAGTCTAGTTTTAGGCTCCTTAAACTGAGATACCTGAGAGACATATGGAGTTGACCTAGCATGTAGTTGGATACATGAATTTGAGCAAAGTAAAATGCAAGAAACTGCTAAATGCAGTCAGGAAATCGCTTCTTTTTTTTTTTTTTTTTCTTCCTGCAAAAAGCTTGCTTTATTTATTTATTTATTGTCAGGAAATCGCAAGAACATTCTCAGTGTAGTAGCGCTATTGGTGATGGCTACAGTAGTGGATGGGTTGGGGTTGTTAACTGTAGGGCACCGAGGAGTAAATAGGAGTAAATTAGAACTAACCTTTTTTTTTTTTTTTAGAACTAACTTTTTAAAATTGTACTTTGTATAGGTAAGTAAACTGCGGCTCAGCAAACTTTAATAAATTTCAAAAGTTGCAGGAGTAGTTTCAAACCCCCATCTATATTCCTCAGAAAACAAATTTTATCTTACTGCACAATGATATATAGTTAGATAGATAGATAGATAGATAGATAGATAGATAGATAGAAAGATAGATAGATGATAGATGATAGATAGATGATAGATGATAGATAGATAGATAGATGATAGATAGATAGATATCAATATCTATCCCTTTGCTGGTTTCTAAGAAGATAGATGAGATAATTGATCAGAGTTCACAACATTGATTAGATCGTGTTTACTAGTGGCCATGGTCAATGAATATTTTAAATATGTTTTCTCTTCTTCTCTTTCACATAGCTAGATGGATAAATTTCTTCTTATTATTTTTTTAGATGGATAAATTTCTTATGATGTACTTTGGAGGCATGCTAATCCAGCTTGTTTCCAATCATCATCATCATCATCATCATCATCATCATCATCTTTTCCTTTCTTCCCCTCCACTCCTCCTCCTTATCGACCCTCCCTCCCTATCTCTCAGTATAGGGGTATAATGTATATGTATTTATATATATTTATATACACAAATGTATACACACAACACACATATGGCAATTGAATGTAGTGGTTAAGAACACTGGCTCTGTGATCTTTCTCAGCCGTGTGATCTTTGACAGAATACCTAATCTTTTCAACCTCACTTTTATCATCTGCAAAATAGAAAATAACAGCACTTATTTTAATGGGTTGCAATTATTAAATGAAAGTATATCCATAAAAACCGCTCAGAACTACGATTATCATCTATTAAATTACACAAGAACTACTAACTACTTTGTGTTCTCTTTTCCTTCCTCCTGCAATACTCCACCCCTCCATAGGATCACTTAGGTATAG
Source organism: Canis lupus familiaris (assembly GCF_011100685.1). NCBI lineage: Eukaryota > Metazoa > Chordata > Mammalia > Carnivora > Canidae > Canis > Canis lupus. The sequence continues at coordinate 45,262,426 of NC_049240.1, forward strand.
TTTTGCTTTTAGGTTCTTGTAGTAATATGCAGCACATCCAGAATTTTATTTCAGGAGCAGTGGCAGATTCCACTGAAAACTAAAGTTTAGGTCTTCTACTCTGATTTCTAAGACAGATCTACATCAGGGTAGTAAAGCTAATAATAAAGTTGTCTTCATATCTTATCTAGTTGCTGTTCTGTGAGTTGTTCTCTTCAATGACCTTACAGCGTACAGAGAGTAAATGGAAGGGCAAGATATTAATCCTTTGCCTCTGACCATTAAATTGTGAACACGGGGCTCAGGCAAATCCTTGTGATTCAAGTGGAGATTTTAGCATGAGGTAATCTAATTTGAAGCATCTGAGGAGGTAGGGAGTGATTATGAGTGCATTTTTAGACCAAAAAAAAAAAAAAAAAAAAAAGCAGTGAGTTGACCTCTGGAAGGCTGGGATTCTTCTGCTGTCTCAGTTACTAATAAGCTGATGACCTTCAAATGATTACCTTTTTTTGAATTCCAGCTTCCTTATCAGCAATAGAAAATGGTCATGTTAATAGTCTCTGAAATCTCCTTCAACTCTTAATAACTATGCCATATGAATATAATCTTTACAACTGGTGGTTTTGCAGTAGTTATAAAATTCCCATATATATTCAGTTTGAGGCTTAAGATGAGGATACCAGAAGTCTGAGCTCCAGATAAATGAGGTATTATAAATCTAGATTTAGAAGGATCAAATATCAACATATATGGTAATTCTGAGAGTTCTTGCTTGTCTAAGATACAAAGTGTTTTATTAGATAGGAAGACATCCTACTGAGTCAGCTCCTATACTGACAAAATATGTTAAATGGAAAAAAAGACAAGGTATTGGATTTGTATATATGTATTATATACTCAGTGCATTTATTTTGATATAGTGCCACACCTGCATTATATTGAATATTTTCCCCCAGACTGACTATTGCAGATACGAAATCTAAGTGAGAGTGTCTTATATTTCAGATAGTGAGCAAAATGAGTATCATGAACTGCTAACTGCTGGCATTTTGCATTATTCTGTTATCAAAACATCCATAGAATATTTGAAAATTAAATAATGATTTCACCAAAATTGTACAAATAGCATTATAAATAACCAATATGCCTTCATACTGATGATAAAATCAAACCTGTCAACAAAGCTATGTGTCCAAATTTATTTATCTTTTTTTAGTGTAAATTGGACATAGAGTTTATACACCTTTTAGTTTGGCATAAAAATCAGTCACCATAGAACAACACAAAAGCAAAAGTCTGACAATCATAACCTCAAACTACAACAACTCTTATTCACCAATGGGAGGTTGTCAATGCATTCTATATGTGTTTCATATGAAAAATTTATAGTCTTCCTTGACTATAACTTAAAGCAATTCAAGGAATTCAACATCAGCTTTCAGAATAGGGATATTATGTGGTAAAATTTCAAAACTGTGGAATTGATCTATTAATACATAATAAAACCAGAGCAATAGCTTGGTCTTTTCTTAGCTCCTGGGAATTTATTTTTAAAAACTCCCAAAGTCTTTGCTCAACTTGTTTGTGAAGTCATATCATTTTAAAATTCAAGTTTAGGGCAGCCTGGGTGGCTCAGCAGTTTAGCAACTGCCTTCAGCTCAGGGCGTGATCCTGCAGACCTGGGATCAAGTCCCACATCAGATTCCCTGTAGGAAGCCGGCTTCTCCCTCTGCCTATGTCTCTGCCTCTTTCTGTGTCTCTCATTAATAAATAAAGTCTTTAAAATAAAAAAAGAAATGAAATAAAATAAAATTCAAATTTATCCAATAAGGATCTGATAATATTAGTCCTTTTCCAGGCAAATCCGAGTAATTCTATAGGTTACTTAAACATAAAGTATGAAATGAAATTCTTATTTATTTTTTTTTGCTAATAATCTTTTGAACTAAATCAGTCTCAATATCTAAATTTAGCATTCTACATAACTAACTATATTTATTTGTGGGTAGGAACGGACTTTGATTTGGCTTTTGTATAAGAGACTTGTTGGCATGTGGTTTAACATATATCACCCTCTTCATCTAGCCTTTCTTACCGTATCTCGATCCTTACCACTGTTAAATGGTCCCGCAGTTTCTAATTCAGCATCATGATAGTAACTTAATTTGACTCAATATATGCTTCCATAGCTTAGGCTGCTAAGGAGACATGAGCTCAAATAAATATAAACTATTTATTAATCACAACAGAAGGCTGCAATAGCTTTTTGTTGAAGTCTTCTTTCCCATTATACCTCATATGGGTTGTGGACATGAGTCTTGATTGATGTTGCATTCCCAGTGTCTATGTCACAACTGAGGAAATGAGTTCAGGAAACCCGTAATTTCAGAAGGAGGCTGGAAGCAAAATCTGACCATTCTCTCTGAGAGCAATATTGTCTATTACCCAGGTGTGTAAGCAGATCTCCAGGAAGGAAAGGGGGACATTTTTATCTTTACTATATGGCCATGTCTTTGGAGGGAAAGCTTTTCCATCTTTAATATGCAAGAATGTAGATAAATCTGAGTACATGGTCTGTCTGTTAATACTTAGATGTGAAGAAATGTGAAAGGATAATGGAGAATCATCTTCAAACCTGTATTCTCTTCTCTAATCTTTGTTGGATTATCTTTGTTCTATCCAAAGCCCCCAATTTGTAGTTCCCTAGACTCACTACATATCTCCATGGTGATTTCACCTCTTCTTTATCTAACAAACTCTCATCTATACTTCAAAACTCATCTCAGAGGTCATCCTGCTCTGGTGAACATTTCCTAGAGAAGCTACTCTAATTTAATTGTTTTACTTCTATACACGTTTAGTATCCTGCCCATATGTCAATCTTGACAAGCACAAAAATTCATAATTGTTGATTTTTCTTCTGTGAAATGAGCCAGTTATCACCCAGCCTACCATGAAAAACCTACTATAAAATTTGGATATGGCATCATACTTAGATTCCCATTTCTCTTTCCTTGATGGTGCTTACTCAATGACCAGTTTCACTACAAACTTTTCAATGATGTGCTTCAACATGTTGATCATTTCTCCTATATCTAAGGAGAAGGGAAATGCTCAGAATTGTTTTCCTATATGAGGCCCTTTACTTTTATTCATGAATTATCGTAGAAAAATCCATTGCCTACTTTTCAGCTAAAGTCTATGTTCTGAAAATGATTAAGAGAATGTTCTTACTGTCTGTGATCTTTCTGCTCAGACCACTTCTTTTCTATTGAAAATGAATGGGTCAAAGACGCTACCAACCCTGACCAGCATTTCTCAATCAGGTCACTGTGGTGGGTTATTTTTTGTTGTTGTTCTGATTTTTTTTTTCTTTTTGCTTTTTTGGGAAATATAAAGCAGAGTGTTGCAGCTATTTCCTGTTGTCCTTGAAAGTCTTTTTGTATTCCACACTGTCTTTTAACAATGAAAAAAAGATTGCTTCTCAGGGTACGGTAACCACCAAGGCATGGTAAAATCACAGATTTACTTCAGACTCCTTTACTGCATTTCTTTTCATTTATTAGTAGGCAACCCATCTTGATTTTTATATTGTTCAGTAGAATTATTTATTTTTTAGCTCTTAATATCAGTGGTCTCCTATGATCTTTACTTTTCTTCAAAGTTAAACAAAAGACTGCAAATACACTTTGTTTCTGGTTTATAATGGTAGAACCATAAAGACTAATTGTCAAAAATATAAGCATTTATCCTTGGAGACATCAACACTTCCAAATATACAGGTTAGTTTCTGTCCAGTACTTTGTACAAATGCTATCTAACTTGAGAATTATGGTAGCTACTTATCAGGGCATAAACACCATGTCACTAAATTAGAATTTTTCCATCCTTCCCTCTTTTTGGATTAGGATATTTCTAATACAATGACAAAATCACTTATTTCATCTAGGCAAATTAAGTGTATGATTCCATGATTTCTACTATTTTCTGCTTTTTTTTTTTTAAGATTTTACTTATATATTCATGAGAGATACAGAGAGAGAGGCAGGACACAGGAAAAAGGGAGAAACAGGCTCCAAGCAGGGCCCGATGTATGGACTTGATCCCAGGACCTGGGATCACACCTTGAGCCAAAGGCAGACAATCAACCACCAAGCCACCCAGGCATCCCTTTCTTCTTGATTTGAAAGAACATAGGCATTGCTCTTGGTAGCAAATGGCACAATTTTTATTATGCCTTCTTACCACAGTCTTTAAATATCCACAAACAAAAATTAAAAATAATTGAAAACCATATTGCCTAATCTTAATAACAATAAAAGTAGTACCTCATAGTAATAAGATTTTCTATACTTTAAAAGATTATCCTTGTTCTCACATTTAGGATTGACTTAAAATACTTTAAAAATATTTAAAAAATGTAGCTAAGAAGGCTAAGTGAATTGTAAAGGTCTATAAATATAATAAGTAATTAATCTACATTTTCTGGTTTGAAAGTTGGCATTTATTTTTACCAGCTGCTTTCCTATATATGTTTTTATAAGTTTTATTTTCTATAATTAAAAAATAACTTTTCATTTGTTCCTTATATTTTAGCAGAACTGCCTCAGGGAATACAAAGGTGTGCAAAATTTATTATGTGTATATGTATGCATATGAGAGCAAAATGATGATATTCCTGGTGTCCTGTTCCCCTTGGCCTCCTCCTGGGGTCCTAAGGGATCCTATTATTCCTATTAGGAATCTAATTTTTGAAAAAGAGAAGAAAGAAGAAAGAAAGAAAAAGAAGAAAGGAAGAAAGAAAGAAAGAAAGAAAGAAAGAAAGAAAGAAAGAAAGAAAGAAGAAAAGAAAGAAAAGAAAGAAAGAAAAGAAAGAAAGAAAAGAAAGAAAAGAAAAGAAAAGAAAGAAAAGAAAAGAAAAGAAAAGAAAAGAAAAGAAAAGAAAGAGAAAATGGAGATGCTCTAGTTAAATAAAATTAATTCACATCTGTCTGTCTAGGGCTCCTCATTTAACATCCTACAAAAATAATTAATATACAAAATTACTTAACTTCCTAGATATAATGGTATTCATACATATCCCTCTTTTTTTAATCATAAGAAGAAATCAAATGTACAAAGATTATTTGTTAAGAAGCTTGAACTGGATTCAAATCTACATCTTTATGAAATATTTGGAATCTATCATATTTTATGCTGTCTTCCATTACCTTTTTTGACTAAGATACTTAATAAGACACTTTGCTAGGCACTAGAAGAAAATCATTAATTTCTTCATTCAAAGCTATTTATTCTGTTTTTTTTTTAACATGGCAGTAACATAGATTCTATAGCATCAAAGAAGAGTTAAAACCAGTTTCTAGTATCAAAAAATCCACAGTGTGAAAAAATCCACAGACAGCCAGAAAGCATCAACATAGTGTAAGATGATGCATACCTCTACGAAGATGAGATAGAAGCCAGAGGAAGCAATGATATCTTTATCTGGAAAAAGGGATTCTATGTATTTTGCACAGAAATTCACCAAGGATGAAAGGAGGAGACACTCCAAACAAGGGCAACATTACAGGAAAAGATAAGAGATATGAAAATCATAGGATTTTAAAGAATAGATCACTAACTTAGCATGGTTGATGATTGTGACTGATAAGGAAAGCTGAAATAAGGTATGGTGCTTTTGGATGAGGCTATCAAGGACCTTGTCTGCTATGCAAACATATATGGAATGTACCATTCAAGAAAAAAATGAAGAAGTAAAGAATTTTAAGAAGGTTAACATAAGCATAGTCTGATATAAGATATAAAATCCCTATTTGGGGATCTTAAAATCCACTTAGGATGTAAGCACATAAAAAAAATTTATAATAGAAATTAGATTTGAGTATTTTGAGATAACTTGAAGAGACAAGAGGTATTACATGACCTCAGAGGAAAAGGAAGTCATTGTGGGCCAATAGAATGGTGTGGAATTTCCGTCATATATTCCAAGAAGGGAGGGACACAGACACAGAAAAAGGAGAGAGATAGATATGTATGAGTGTGTGTATATGCCTTTGTGCACCAAATAAAATACATACATAAACAGACTTAGATAAAAATGGTGCTGGCAACTATACAAAGTTGTTAATTCAACTGCTATTGATCAGTTCTATTAAAACAGTATGAGGATATAGGACAACATGTATTTCTACATGTTTTTGTGGTTTCCTTAGTTGGAGTGTATGGACCAGGCCTAGTATCAACCTCAGATAGTTCACATTCATCATGCAAATGATGGGATGCCCCAAAAGAGGTTTAAGTAAAGGCAATACCATAATTAGACGCCCCAAAACTGCCAAAGATTTGGGAGCCAAACTATTCTCAATATGTGATAAAGTGAAAATGGCAGAATGATCCTGAAGTCACTTCCTTGGCTGCTTGGTTTTTCCCACTTCTTAAACAATGACGTTTCTTAAAACACACAGTTCTTGACTTCCCCTGGGTTACAACTCATCTTGCCCTCCTTTTATAGCCTTCAATATTTGCCTGAGCTATCCTATGGGCACCTCAAGCTCTATATATCAAAACTGAACTTGTTTTCCCAAAATACCTGTTCCTCATTCATATTATAAGATTACAACTTTGTGTTCAATCAACTAAGTCAGAAGCATGGAGATCATCCTAAGTCCCTTTTTTTCCCTCCTATCCTCCTACTTTCATGAACCTATTAACTATATCTTGTCAATTTTTGCCTAAAAAATTCTCAAATGTGTCTCTACGTAAACTCTTACAGTTTATAACTTAGATTTTTTCTTACTCTTGTTTTTTTAAATTACCATACAAAATTATTTTTGCTGTACAGTTCTATGAATGTTAATACATGTGTAGATTTATATAACCACAACAACAATCAAGATACAGAATAGTTACATCACTCTAATAAATCCTTTTGTGTTATCCCTTGAAAGTCATATTTTCTCCCTATCCTTGGGCACTGGTAATCACTGGTGTGATCTCCTCCACTACAATTTTGTGTATCAATAGTTTATAACTTTTAATTACTAAGTAGAATTTAGTTACATAGACTTGCCACAATTTGTGTATCCAATGAAAGGCATCTGGTTAATTTCCAGTTCATGGCAATCAACAGAATTTTGCTATAACTTTCAATGTATAGCCTTTTCCATTTTTTCTAGGGTAAATGGCCAGGAGTAGGATTTCTAGGTCATATGATACGTTTCTAAGAATCCGCCAAACTATTTTCTGGAGTGGCAATACCATTTTCCATTCCTACCAGCAAAATATTAAGAGTTTCAGTTGCTCTGCATCCTTGTCAGCATTTGGTATTTCGTGTGCGTGTGTGTGTGTGTGTATTTACTGTCGACAGTGTAATAAGTTTGTAGTGGTATATCATACTTGGATTTAGTTGCATTCTTCGGATAGTTGATGATGTTGAGGAGTTTCTCTTATACTATTTACTATCCTCATATCTTCTTTGGTGAAATGTATGTTCATCTCATTTGTCCCTCTGCTTTTAAAAATTTTGTTTGTTTTCTTATTGATGAATTATGAGAGTTATTTATAAATTTTTGATACAAATCCTTTACCAGACAGGGGATTTGCAAATATTTTGTCCCAGTGTACAGCTTATCTTTTTTCTACCCTTGATAGTCTCAATGGTTATAAATTTTGAAAAAGCCCAGTTTATTCCATTTTCAAAATTTTGTTTTGTTCTACTCACTGATGTCATGTGTGAGGACATTTTGTCTATCCCCAGGATATTATTTTTTTCCCTCTGTAACTCCCTTCTACTATTAAACCAAATATGTGAGTTATTAATCAGTCATTTTTATTATTTAATTTACATTTCCATGTTTTTTCTTTACATATTCTATGTGTTTGCTGAATTTCCTTTCTATTTGTTTCCCAAGCATTTTAAGAATGGTTATAGTTGATTGCTAAACACTGTTTTTAAAAGCTGCCCTCAAGTCCTTGCTAGATAATGACAACATATGCATCAAGCCAATTAAGATATTCGTGGTTCTTTGCATACAAAGTAATTTTAAGTTATGCTCTGTGCATGATCAGTATTATAGAACAGATGCTGGGTCTTGTTGGAATTCTATGAAATATGTTAGAATTTCTGTTTTAGCAATCAACCTGGTCCTGGCCACAAGTTCCAATTTACCTTCTGTTGACTGTGATTCTAATGCTATTTCAAAGTCTTTGAAATGTTACTCATATCTTTCCTGCAGGGATACTATCCAGTGGTCAATCTGTGAAACGGGTCGATATTCTCTAAGCTCATTTCTCAAAATCTTTAATATGTTCTAGAACTCCTTAGGACCTGAGCTTCATTTATGTTCTCCTCCTTCACAGTTTTGGCTTCTGTGGGATCTCATTGCACTGCTGCCACTGCCGGTGGTTGTGGCCCCCAGGAGACTGACTGGGGTTCTAGAAGACAAGAGAAAGGAGAAAGGAGGAACAGAAACAAAAGCAGGGGCTTTCTGCGTTCTGAGTGTTAGAAGTTCCCTCTCCTGCTTCTGTAGCAAGAACCACAGAGATCCTTCTAGAGCTCTCCCTGTCTGCATCAAAGGTCCCACATGAGTTTCACACTGCCTTGAGTTTAGAACAGAAGGAAAAGTGATAAACTGCAAACCAATTCAGCAGCATTGGAATTCTGGTCTTTAACACAACTGCTACTATTTAGCTTTTCAAAGTCCTAATTAGCTGTTCCATGCATTTTGTCCAAATTTTAGCTGCATTCAGTGGGAGAGAAGGTCAAGTGTCCTTATTCAGTCTTATCCAAGAACAGAACTGTCGTTTTAGTTTAATCTTCATCATTTCTTATCTGGACTATTGCCATAGTCTTTGCTAAATCATCTGTGAGGCCAATTCTGCCCTCTTGCAAATTCATCCTTGAATTTGCTGCTACAGTGCGTTACATAAAATGGAAATCTTAGTATACCCATCTCCATTTAAAGCACTCAGCTTATCGCTGGCTCAAAGAACAGCATGCGAACTTCTCTTCATGGGCTAAGAGAACTTTATCAACTCTCCTGGCTCGGCTTTATATCCAGCCTCTTTCTTTCATACTTCTCCCAAATAATTTTGACCAACTTGTTACTCACAGGATGTGGTAGCTATCAATGACTCTTATGGTTGCTTATGTTTTTCCTCTCACTGGAATGTATTCCTCCTCTTTCCTCACTTGGGTAGCAACCTGTCATCCTTCAAGACTCATAGGAGGGGATCCCTGGGTGGCTCAACAGTTTAGCACTGCCTTCAGCCCAGGGCCTGACCCTGGAGACCTGGAATCAAGTCCACATCAGGCTCCCTGCACGGGGTCTGCTTCTCCCTCTGCCTGTGTCTCTGCCTCTCTCTCTCTCTCTCTCATAATAAATAAAATCTTAAAAAAAAATTTTTTTTAAAGACTCATAGGAGTTGCTATCCTTTCTAAAAAGTTTTCCATGAATCCCAGATTGGAAGTAAACATGCTTCCTCTGATCTTTATCTATACATTTTCTTTTCAGATAATGTATTGTTCTGTTCTAGACTTTATGTTTACAAATATTTCTCCTCAACTAGACTATAAGCTACTAAAGGGATAAAATCATGCCATTTCCTGTTTGTCAACTCTCCACTGCCTGGGGTAATGCCTAGAATAAAATAGACATTCAAAAAACCACTGACTTTAATTGAATACATATTGAACATTTTAAGTTCAATGGTGCGAGTAGGTGATGGAATAGAAATTAAGTCTTAGACAATTCCTGGCTTCTCTTGCACTATATCTTGGATTCAAAACTTGTTTTTACCATCTGCTAGGTGTATGACAGTCAACAAATTCCACATCCTTCAGTACTTCAGTTTTCTCATTTGTAAAAGACAAATTATAATCATAAAAGGTTGAGGACTGCATAAGGTAAAATATTAAAAAAAATGTTGCTAAAACACATGTTACTTTTTATTATCCGTATTATATATAATTTTATTATTCATATTCATAATTGAGGAATTAAAAGCTATTCTAATTAAGATCCACAAGACTCAGTGTATAGTCCAGGATCTACAATTTATATAGAATAATTTCTTAACCTCATCAACCCCTTCCAGAGACTAGAAATAATTGCTGATCTATGTTTTTCATTTTAAATGCTTTCTAAAAATCAAATATTATTAACAGAAATAATTATAGTTGTTACTTATTGATACTTTCCTATAGATCAAACAGTGTAGAAAAGGTTTTCCCTAGGTTACTTAATTTTATTTTTATAAAGATTGCATTGGCTAGGTGTTACTATAGGTCTTATAAACAAATGACTGAGATTTAAATCATTTAAATAACTTGTCCATACACACAGACATGATAAGATAAAATAAAATGTTTCAAAATATAAGACTCTATATGAGGTAATATGATAGCACTCTTTATTAATACCATTTTGAACAGTTACCAGTTTCATTGATTATTATTCTGGTTTTAGTCTAAAAAAACTCAAAACCAGGTATCCATAATTCCATTTTAGGCAACAAAAATAATTTTGAGCACCTGTGAATTAAACAGTGAACTGGCAATGTTAAGGGGGGAAAATAAGAGTATCAAGTGCTTCAAATTTCATATAGTCAAGTTGAAAAAATATTAAAAACATATTAATGTGATATGCCACATTAAAAAGTTATAAAAATCATATTATCATCACAATAGATGCAGAAAAAGCATTTGACAAAATTCAACATCTATTCATTATAAAAATCTCTGAACAAAGTGGGTATAAAAGAAACATAGCTTCAACATAATGCAGGCCAAATATGACAAGCTCACAGCTAGCATTATACTCAGTGGTATAAAGCTAAAAGATTTTCATTTAAAACCAGGAACAAGACAAGGATGCCCACTCTTGCCATTTTATTCAACATAGTATTGTAAGTCCTAGCCAGAGAATTTAGGCAAGAAAAAAGAATAAAAAGAATCTAAATCAGAAAGGAAGAAGTACACTGTCTCTATTTGCAAATGACACATTATATATTAGAAAACTCTAAAGACTTCACCAAAGAACCATTAGACCATAGGTCAACAAGTACAAGAACACTGCAGTTATAATTTTATATTTGAAAAACAACTCTTCCCTTTGCCTTTCCCCCTCACCTTTTTAATATAACTCTGATGTGGAACATAATTTGAAATCTGTACATGAGATTGTCATCTGTGAGTTTTTTTTTTTTTTTCTCAAGAGAAAAGAATAGGGGCACCTGGGTAGCTCAATCTATTTTATTAAAAAAAAAAGAATAAAGGATATTATGACATTACTCAATTTTCAGGGACTACTATGTCAAGAATGCGCTGAGGGAAATTATTTGTGTTGATTTTCTCTTTATTTGCTCATGCCTGTTTTTTGTTTCTCTCAAAGATTTTTTTCTTACATATTAGCTCACTGGATGGGTTAAGCTATCCTAAAAATCATTTTAACCTACTTCAAAAGATGCTTATGGGAGAAAATGAATAGACATGTCTTATAACTGGAAGCTTGTGACTTTTTCCTCAAAGGGAAGTGCAAAAGTTATCCAGATGTTAATACAAAAATCTTTTGTGTAGAGGATACAGAATCAACAAGACAAAGATAGGCATTTTTAAATTTTAAATTAATCAGGTAATGATTTTGTTCTTCTACCATTTGCTTGCAAACATTAATAAATAAGGATGGTGAAAGATTTAATTATCACAACCATACTACAGAAATACAAACGATTATAAGACAATATTATGAAAAAATATATGCCAAAATTGGGCCAACTGGAAGAAATGAATAAATTCTTAGAAATATAAACTACCAAAATGGAAACAGAAGAAATAGAAAAATCTGAACAGACCCATTAACAGCAAAGAAATCAAATCAGTAATCAAAAATCTCCCAACAAACAAAAGTCCAGGGCCAGATGGCTTCCCAGGAGAATGCTATGAAACATTTATTTTATTTTTTTAAAGATTTTATTTATTTATTTATGAGAGACACACAGAGAGAGGCAAAGACATAAGCAGAGGGACAAGCAGACTCCCTGCAGGGAGCCAGATACAGGACTCGATCTCAGGACCCAAGGATTATGACCTAAGCTGAAGGCAGACACTCAACCACTGAGCCCCCCAGGCATCCCTCTACCAAACATTTAAAGAAAAGTTACTATCTGTTCTCAAACTGTTCCAAAAAACAGAAAGAGAAGGAAAACATTCAAATTCATTCTACAAGGCCAACATTACCTTGATTCCAAAAGCTGACAAAAGCCTCACTAAAAGAAGAATTGCAGGCCAATATCCTTCATGAATTATTACTATCATTGCCCATATATGTTTTTTTCTTAAACAAGAATGTCTATTAAATACACATTTTAGACAAACCTCTTAGGTACACGTACTAAGTATGCTTCCATATATTAGTTTTCTCAGCGAGGTAACTGAGGTCCAGAGATCAGGTGCTAAAGTTCACAGAGGTAAAAAGTACAAAATCAGGACTTGAATAGATCAATCTGACTCCCAAAGCCCATGGCTTTTCCTACTACGCCATGCTGCTTACCTAGAGTTTTTAATTCCTTTATGTATTTCCTTTTCATTTGTTTTGCCTTCTTGGTGCTACACTAAAAAATGTGCATAGAGGAGCTTAGGGTAAGGATTTTATAAATGGATTGGATTTGGTGAAAAAAGTGAGCCATACAAGTTAAAAAAAAAAAAAAAATGAGGAGACAGGTATGTGCCAAGAGTGTTTTGAGCAGAGACAGAAGTCCAGGTAGACGATGTAATAAGAATAATGAATTTGAATCAGGAGACCTGAGAAATTAAGAGTCAGAGACCGAGAAAGTTTAGATGATAATGTAGGCCATGGTTTTGAGACTCGGCGTGTGGTCCAGGGTGCAGTAGGATTAGCATCCTTTGAGAATTTGTTATAAATGCATAGGCCCTAACCTGGACCTACCAGTTCAAGAGTCTGCATTTTAGAAACATCCCCAGATGTTTTGCAGGCGTTAAAATTTGAGAAGCACCAGGATATGGCTATAGGCAACACATCTCAAATAATCATGAAAGCCCTAGAAATAAAAAGCCATATCTCTGCAGAAATAGTAAGCAGAGAACAACAGGAATGGGCTGTGATACAAGGTAGCATTCCCTGCATATGCCACAACTCCTTGAATAACCAGTCAGTTTGAAATGGACATGCTTCCAATTTAGAAATAAGACAAAATAAAATATTTGCTTGCAAATAATCTTTCTCCTGAGTCACAGGTTAATAACAAGAAATAACTACAATGTAAAACTCCTCAAACTTCCACTCATCTTCCTCTTTGATCATTCTATCTGGTTTACAATTTTGAAACTAACTTTTGTGACTTCTGTGTAGATTTGGGGGAAGAAAAATCCTCTTCAACTTTTGAATAGTTTGGTATAGTGCCTGTTAAAATGTTAAGAACAATTAACACTATTTCTTCTGATTACTTGCGATTGAGTTGCCAATTTTATTACAAGCCCAACATGTGAAGCACCAGGCAAGCCTATTTGCTGACTACATCAATTCTCTCAAATTGTTCAACACATTTCAAAGTTTTAGCACAAAATTCCTTGTTGTTTTGTCATTATTGTTGTCGTTGTTGTCATCATTGCTGTTACATGAGGATGAAGAAAGGGTAGATAGATCTTGAGGAAATGAAGTCTTTGAAACAGCCTGAATAATACCATTGTCAATATACTAAATGCAGGTTTAACACTTCTATAAATTCTTATAAAAGCAAAAATGCCTTTGATAAATGCAGTGACCTTGATATAAATACAAGATTACTATATACATACCGTAGCAAATGTTCTAAAAAGTTTTATGCAGTACTTGACTAATTCAAGTGACTTCTTTAATGAGGAACTTCAGGTATTTCATTATCATAATCTTATTGCTGACCCACCAAAGAAAAGATGGTAATGTAAGGTTGGAATTATGTTAGCTCTCTAGTATTCATCAAAACAGTGCCACTTGGAGAATGCTGGTTTTTCTGCAATACCCATTTCAAGCATAATAGTTTCACCTTTGATCCAGATGCCATTTTGAAAGGAAAACAACAAACAAACAAACAAAAAATCAAGAATCATAATTTCAGAAACTTAGAAACGTCGCTAAAGACACATTTTAAACTCAAGTTTGTCAGTATATGTATGCAAATAAGCATCATAGCTGAGTTTTGATCCCTAGATAAAACCAAGTCCAGGTGGTCAAAATGATCTAGTGATTAGAATGATAAGTTTTCAATTTTAAGATCTCAGTCCATGGCAAACATAAGAAAAGTGAAGCACTTATATGTGCATTACATATTATTAACTCATAATGCTCAGTATGAATTTGGCACAAGTGGCATCTCCACAGTACAGTGGAGAAAACTAAAACACAGAATCAGAAACTGCAGTAATGTTTAGCAAACACCCAAAGAGAAATTAACAATTTCAAACAAAGCATCATTTGGGCCATCTGGGGCATCAGGATATTGAATTTAAAAATCATGCAGAGAATTCTCATTCTAGTTACCTCTAACAATTCCTACAAGGATTTTTTTTTAAATGCTAAACTATATAAAAACACATTTAGAACACCATAACCCAAGGGCACCTGGGTGGCTCAGTCTGTTAAACTTCTGATTCTTGGTTTGGCTCAGGTCATGACCACCTGGTTTGGGGAAGAGCCCTACCTTTGGTTCCCTGCTCAGATTCTTTCTCCTTCCCCCTCTGCTATGTCCTGATGTTCTCTCTCCCTCTCTAATCAATAAAATCTTTTAAAAAGACAATACCTTAACCCACATTCCATAATGAAAATTTTACATGTGCACTCACGCACATATATTTAATTATCAGATCAACTTCCAGTTTCTTCTCATTAAAGAAATAATGAATATTGGCTCACATGTGTGTTTGATTTTGAATCTCTTGGTCTCTTTTTCTCTTTCATCATTCTCCCTACACTGGACTCACCATTTTCTCTTACAACACTTTGCCCTATTCCCAATTTAATATACTTCTCTTCCTGCTTCAGGGACATGGGAGAGATTGGCTTGATGTTACCCGATGCCACATTCTTTCCTGGCTACATAGCAGTACTACATCTTCTAACTTTCTTTGTGCTTAGGTATGGGCCATATGACTCAGCCCCAATGAATGTGGATGGAAATGATGTACACTAAGTCCGGACCTTGCCATAAAACCACCTGCGGGATTATTCACACATTTTTCCTGTTCCCTGTCACGTTTTAAAGATATCAACATTGTACTTTGGAACCGGAGTCACCATTTAGGGAGGAACTGCCTGAATTGCACAGATAAAAACTTTGACTATTTAAAGATAACAGTATCTGAAGGATGTTTATGATAGTAGCCACTATTATTACCCTAAATAATAAAAATGTGGGATGCCTGGGTGGCTCAGTGGTTAAGAGCCTGTGTTGGCCTGGGACGTGATCCTGGAGATGTGGGATCTAGTCCCACATTGGGCTCCCTGCATGGAGCCTGCTTCTCCCTCTGCCTGTGTCTCTGCCTCTCTGTGTCTCTCATGAATGAATAAATAAATAAATAAATAAATAAATAAATAAATAAATAAATAAGATCTTTAAAAAAATAAATAATAAAAATGTTAACACCATTGAAAGGTATGTTTGCCCAATCATCCTGTCAACTTGGCCTGATGTCTGAATTCCCTATAACCACTCACAACCTTAATCCCCTGAATTAACGAAAATGCATTTTGGCAAAATAGTAACGTCAAATGATTATCATGTTACCAATATTTGACAGAAATAACACTAACTTCAAGCAGTAAAGTGAGCTCTGCCATTTGCTTGCTATTTAACATTGGGCAATCTAGTAAATTTCCCCGTTTTCTGAAAATTCTTAACTCATCTAGCTGTTTAGTACACTCTTGGGAAAAACAAATGAAAAACTATGATAAAAATGCAGACTATAAAATTGTATTCACATGAAACATATTTTTATTTTCAACAAATTTATTCTGCAATTAAAAAAAGCAAAAAAGAAAATGACCCATCAGAGATTAGGTTTAGGGTGGTAAATCTGGAAAAAGGAAGTAGAACGTCAGAAAATCCCAGGGATAAAGAATTCGGTAGGCCATTATTATCAAGGTAAGAAAGAGTGACAGATCTCGGATTACATTTTGTATGGCCCAGTTGTAACTGAGATAAAAAGACTTCAGTTTTCCCTTTATTGCCTATATTGTGAAACTTTTATTGACTTCAAATCATGACACTTGTTGCTTTTTGATTATGCAGACATAGTTTCATATACCTCTGGGTTGGCACTCCCAAGCTCTAAGTGAATTGAACATATTCACTTCACTAAAAATGTTACAGTTAAACAAACCAACCAACAAACAAAAACACAATGGGTTTTTAAGCCCACTGGATTCTAGAGCTATTTATTCTGGTTGCTAAGAATAGCTTCTTAAGATCAGTGTTATCCTCTCACAGACGCTGGTTAGCTCTCTTTTTTTATTACCATCTTGTCATCAGACTCCTATAGGTGAATCTCATTTTTTTTTAATCGCAACACATTTCATTATTCCATTTCTCTACATTATTCAGAAAGATGGAGATGTTACACATATCTGTTCATCAACAAAATCTTGGTGACATAATTGTCAATTGTTTTGGAATGTGACATCGCTGAGGGGTAAGCGGAAGTTAGCTGTGTGGTTCTGCAGATTTTCTTCTGTTCTCACTCATTTATCTGGTAATCAACTGATGGAGACTGGGCTCAGCTGAATTGCCCTGCTTTGTTCCACATGTCTGTCATGCTCTTCCTGGATCCAGCAGGATATTGGTTATCTTTGATGGGGATAGTGACTCGGAAGAGGCAGATAGCAATATTCAAGAGTATTGGCAATCGTCTGTTTCCTGACCTGGGTCACAGGTACAGGGCTGTTCATTTTGTTAAAATTTATTGAGCTATACTCACAGTTTGTGTTTCTATGTATGTAATGTATGTTATACAACACACATTACTTGAAAAATATTAGTTAAGCAACTTCAAACATATTTAACTTTTTAAAAAAGCGTAATAAAGGTGGAGTGAGAGCTTATTTTTCATCCAATAATGAAACAGTTGAAATGCAGACAAAACTAAAGCAGAAGTATAATTTATGTATCCAATTTAGCATCAGTTTATTTCCATCCTGATGTTGAAACCTAGAGTATCCTGATAAACAATTTCATTTCAAAAGTCTCCATTTTACTTTTTTGCCTATAGAAACACGATATTAAAATAAATCACTGAAACAAGATTTGAATTTACTTACTTTGAACATCAAATAATGTTATAATTTATGAAACTTTCAACTGTTCACAGATCATTTTAAATTTTTTATTTTTATTATTTATTCACAGATCTTTTTTATTGTTTCTCCATAAAGTTATTGTCATCTATTTTTAATTATACATATAAGTTGACTTATAAAATAGATACAAAGTGTTATTTATTTTAATTTACTTAATAGTAAGACTTGTAATAAACTATACACCATTTGGGGATGTAGAGCTCACATTTTATATATGATGAGAGAAGTATTTATAGTCTTATTTCTGAAAACTGATTCAAAACTATATCTATGGCAATACTAGTGCTTTCTTCATTCAGATTACTAGGTTCTAAAGCAACTACACCTAATATAATTCTATCCCATGCATGTTTTCTGAAGATGTATATGTATTTTCATATAAAATCTGGATGGATTTAGTCATGCAAATATTTAATTTTCAATTGTGGAAATATATAGAGGACATAATCCATCTCCTCAAATAGGGTCAGAGAAGGACTATATTTATCTTGTTCTCTATTGTTATTGCATTTCCTGTCAGAACTCAATTGATAGTTAATAAGTGGATGAACAACAAAGATATTTAGTTAACCACTAAAATGATTTTTTAAAAATCTATGTATGTAAAAAATAGGTTTAAAGTGAATGCAGATTATACTATTTTCAATAAATTATAATTTCAATTGGAACATAGAAATTTTGATAAGCTACTTTTTGTTTATGGTGCGAGGTATAAATCAGTTTAACTTTTGCACATATTCAATTATTCTAGCACTAGTTGTCAAGAAGACTACTCTTTTTTCCACTGAATAGCTTCTGCACCTTTGTCAAAAGTCAAATACGTGTGTATTTATATATATAAATACATAAATATATATATTTAACATATATATGTATATATAATCACAGAGGTTTATCAATTTATTAATCTTGGCAAAGAAATTGCTTTAGTGTCACGGATTTATTGTTTGCTTTTTTGTCCTGCTTATTTCATCTTTTCTTTTTTTAAGCTCTAGTCTTTATTATTTCTTACAGTGTACTTATAGTTTGGGTTTCATTTGTTCTCTTTCTAGTTTTGTCAAGTGAGTGCCATGTCATTTATTTAGATCTCTCATTTTCTAAAAAAGATTGTATTTATTTATTTATTTATTTATTTATTTATTTATTTATTTATTTATGAGAGACACAAAGAGAGAGGCAGAGACATAGGGAGAGGGAGAAGCAGGCTCCCTGCAGGAAGCCTAATATGGGACTTGATCCCAGGACTCCAGGATCATGAGCTGAGCCTACGGCAGATGCTCAACCACTGAGCCACCAAGGTGCCCCAGACCTCTCATTTTCGATATACATATCCAATGCTACATTTTTGCACATATATTTTTGTTCAGCTCAAATACGAACTTTTCCTTCGATGTCTTCATCTATGGGTTATTTATAAGTATGCAATTTAGTTTCCCAAATTTTTCCAATGATCTTTTATAATTTCTAATTTAATTTTTAAAACAAATACTTCGTGTAATTTTAATCATTATTTTAATTTATCAAAACTTATTTTATGGATGCTATACCCTCGGAAATTTTCCTGTGCCCTCAAAAAAGAATACGGATTCTGCTGGGTGATTTGGGTCAATGTTCTATAAATATTAAGTAAGTTAAGTTAGTCAATAACATTGATCAAGTATTCATGATGTTCTCTTTACTTTTCTATCAATTATTGAAAAATTGGTCTGAAGTCTTCAAATATAGTTGTGAATGTGTCTCTTTCTGCTTGTGATTCATTAACATTCCCTCCACCCCCATGTATTTTGAAGCTGTTATTAGGTGTATAAATGTTTAGGATTATTATGCTGTCTTGATGAATTGACCATTTTATCATTAGGAAATGTCCCTTTGTTGCTGGCATTATTCCTTTTCTACTTTGTCTGATGTTAATATAACTACCCCAGTGTTTTGTGACTATTATGCTTTTACTTTTAACCTATTTATGTCTTTATATTTTAAGAAGATTGCTTGGAAGGAGCATATACTTGGTTCTTGCTTTCTCAGACATTATTACACTCTTTGTCTATTTTAATTAAAGCACTTAGAAGATTTATATTTCATATGAATACTGATATTGTTGAATGCACATCTATTACCTTGCTCTTGTGTTTTATTTTTCCCATCAATTTTGGTTCCCGTTGCTTCTTTCTTTTTCTTTTTGCCTTCCTTTGGATTAAGTATTATTTTTGTGATTCCGTTTTCTATTATTGATTTATTAGCTATAATTCTGTTTATGCCTTTTCTTTGGAAATTAGAAATTATTAGAAGATTAGAAATATATATCTTTAACTTAATGCAATCTACCTTCAAGTAATATTGGACCACATTGCTTACAGCATAACAACTTCACAACTGTATATTTTCATTTCTTTCCTATCCTTTCTGCTTTTGGTGTGACGCATCTTACTTACACATGTGTTATCAATTCCACAACACATTAATAGGCAATTTTATTTTTAAAATTTTTAAAATAAGAAAAGTTTAAAATAAAAACAAGTAGGTATCATTCCTTTGTGTAGTTTCAGATTCCCATCTTCCATCTTATTAAAGTACTTTATTTCTTCTTGTAATTGCAGGTCTATTGGAAATGAATTCTTTCAATGTTTTTTTTCTTTCATTTTTTTTAAATTTTTATTTATTGATGATAGTCACACAGAAAGAGAGAGAGAGAGAGAGAGGCAGAGACACAGGCAGAGGGAGAAGCAGGCTCCATGCACCGGGAGCCGGACGTGGGATTCGATCCTGGGTCTCCAGGATCGCGCCCTGGGCCAAAGGCAGGCGCTAAACCGCTGCACCACCCAGGGATCCCCTCTTTCAATTTTTTTATATCTGAAAATATCTTTGTCTTTTTTAAAAAGTTATCTTCTCTGGGCAAAGAATTCTAGGTTAAGATTTTTTTGTGTTTTCCCACTTTTTAAAGATGTTACTCCACTGTTTCATGGCTTGTGTTGTGATGAAAAATCTGCTTTCATCCTTATCTTTGTCTATGTATGCATAGTGTGTCTTTTTAAAACAAATCTGGCTAATTTGAAGATTTTTATCGTTTTTGAAAAATTTTGTTATGAAATGCCTCACAGTTTTCTTCATGTTCCTCATACTTGAGTTCCACTGAATTTCTTAAACCTGTGGTTTTGCAGTTTTCATCAGATTTGGAAAAGTTTTAGTCAATAATTATTCAAATACTCTTTTTTCTAGACCCTTCTCTCTTGTGTCTGCTTCAGGGAACATTCAGTTACACGTATCTTACGGTGCTTGAAATTGTCCCCTGATTCAGTGATGCATTGTTTATATTTTTTGAAGTCCTTTCCTCCTTTAATTTTGGATTTCTACTACTATAACTTCAAACATACTAATCTTCTATTCTGCAATGTCTAACCTCTCATAATTCCCATGAAGTATATTTTTCATCTAAGTATAATTTCTATGTATTTACTAAACATATCTAATCTCTCCTTTATCTTTTTGAATTCATGGAATATAGTTATAGTAACTCTTTTAATTGTCTACTAGTTCTATCATCAATGCCATTTTCTGGATTAGTATCAACTGATGTTTATCCTCAATATGGACATTTTCCTGCTTTTTTGAATGGCTGTCAGTTTTTTATTGGATGTCAGACATTGGATGTTCAGTGCTAGATATTTTTATATGCTTATAAATAATCTTGACTTTTGTTTTGTGAAGCGGTTACTTGGAAGTGGTTTCTTTCTGGTTTTTATTTTAAGCCCCGTTAAAGCAGAATCAGAACAGCATGTGGCTAGGACTAACGTTTCTGAACTACTAAGGTAAAATACTTCTAAGTCTACTGGTTGACCTGTGAATTTTGAAGTTTTCCACTCTGGCTGACAGGAACAGACACAATACCCAGTCTTATATAATTCTGTGAATTATTTCCCTATAACTTTTATAGGTAGCTTTTTTATCCGGCTTTGTGTATTTCCTCAGAATATGTTCTCCTCATCTGAATAATAGGTCTACTCTGTAATATCCAGATGCCTTTGTGCAGCTCCCTTGTCCCCATTCCTGTTCCCTGCGAACCCAATCTACCTTTGCCTCTTCCTAGAACATTCGGCTCTCTCTCTTCTATTCAACCTGAGAGGTAGCTGGAGTCTGCCCGGAAGAACTTCAATGTATGACAGTTGGAGCAATCAAAGGGCTCTCACCTCATTTGTTTCATGACTATCAGGGAACACTGCCCTTTGTTACCCAATGTTCAATGAAGCTATTACTTCATGTATTTTGCCATTTGTGACATCATTGCATCCCTGTCATTTCACTTGTTTGCAAGTGGAATCCTCTTACTAATTTTGTTAATGGTGCCAATCTCAAATAGAATTTTATTGAAGACATTGCATTTTCCACTTAATAATACAGTGTTTATAAATTGCAGTTTTTATTTCCTTTCCCTGTGCACATATTCCATATTCAAGTATTAAGAATGCCCAGTACACTTACTATAGCAGCTTGACCTTAAAGCTGCCATGGAATTTGCTACAAATCTGGATCCTTCAAATGTTGTGCAAAACAATGCTAAACTTATTATCAGGTTGGCTTAATCAACCTCTTCAGTGGTAGGTCCAGAGGAGGCACCACCAGAGGGAGGAGCTCCACCACCAGGGAATCCTCCAGGCATTCCTCCTGGCATGCCTCCTGTACTCTGGTACAAGCCTGGTAATGATGAGGTTGAAGACTTTCTCCAGCTCTTTTGTCTGACACTCAGATTCTTCCTTCTCTGCAGTCTGGTTCTTATCAAGCCAGTTAATGATTTCATTACACTTGTCAAGAATCTTCTGTTTGTCTTTATCATTGATTTTGCCCTGAAGTTTTTCATCTTCAACATCTGCTTTCATGTTGAATGCATAAGACTCAAGTGAATTCCTGGAAGACACTTTGTCTCACTCATTTCATCTTCAGCTTTGTACTTCTCAGTTTCCTGTACCACGTGCTCAATGTCCTCCTTGCTCAAGCAGCTTTTGTCATTAGTGATGGTAATCTTGTTCTCTTTCCCTGTGCTCTTATCCGCAGCAGATACATTGAGGATACCATTAGCATTGATATTAAAAGTGACTTCAATCCGAGGAACACCACAAGGGGCAGGAGGTATGTCTGTGAGTTCAAACTTGCCAAGTATGTTGTTATCCTTGGTCATAGCTCACACTCACCTTCATATACGTGAATAAACACACCAGGCTGTTTGTCAAAATAGGTAGTGAAGGCTTATTTCTGTTTGGTAGGAATGGTAGTATTGCACTTGAGGAGCACAGTCATGACTCCTCCAGCAGTTTCAATGCCAAGAGAAAGTGGGGTGACACCAACAGCAGCAAATCTCGAACATTTTCAGATTTGTCACCAGAAAGAATAGCTGCCTGGACTGATGCACCATAAGCAACAGCCTCATCAGGTTTGATGCTCTTATTCAGTTCCTTTCTATTGAAGAAATCTTGCAGAAGTTTCTGAATCTTGGTGATATGAGTAGAACCACCCACCAGGACAATATCATGTACCTGAGACTTCTCTAGCTTGGCATTCTGAAGAGCTTTCTCTACAGGGTCCAGGGTGCCATGGAACAGGTCAGCTTTAATCTTCAAACTAGACATGAGTAATAGAGGTATAGAAGTCAATTCCTTAGTACAGAAACTCACTCTTAATACGGGCCTGGGTGACGGAAGAAAGCGTACGCTTAGCATGTTCACAAGCAGTACGGAGACGACAGACTGCCCTCTTGTTTTCGCTGATGTCCTTCTTGTGTTTGTACTTGAACTCTGCAATAAAATGGTTGATCATTCGGTTGTCAAAGTCTTCTCCACCTAAGTGGGTGTCTCCAGCTGTGGACTTGACCTCAAAGATCCCATCTTCAATAGTAAGGACTGACACATCAAAAGTGCCACCTCCTAAATCAAAGATCAACACATTCCTTTCAGCTCCAACCCTCTTGTCTAAGCCAAGCAATAGCAGCAGCAGTTGGCTTATTGATGATTCGAAGTACATTGAGACCAGCAATAGTTCCAGCATCCTTGGTAGCCTGACACCAAGAGTCATTGAAGTATGCAGGTACTGTGACAACTGCATTGGTAACAGTCTTCCCAAAGTAGGTCTCTGCAATTTCCTTCATCTTTTTCAAAACCATAGAGGACACCTGCTCTGGATAGAAACTTTCTGTCTCTCCCTTGTATTCTACTAGGACCTTGCGCCTGCCAGCATCATTCATCACCACGAAGGGCCAATGCTTCATATCATATTGGACGACAGTATCATCAAATCTACATCCATTCATGCATTTGGCATCAAAAACTGTGTTGGTGGAGTTCATCGCAACTTGATTCTTTGCAGCATCACTGATCAATCGTTCGGTGTCAGTGAAGGTGACATTACTTGGGGTAGTTTGGTTTCCCTGATCATTGGCAATTATTTACAGTTTCCCATGCTGGAAGACACCCATGGAAGAGTAGGTGGTGCCAAGATCAATGCCAACTGTAGGTCCCTTAGACATAGTTGCTTCTGTGTGGGATGGGCTTGACTCGAGGAGAAAATAGCCATCTGGAGATACAGCGCTGCTCTCAATGAGACCCTTCTTATTAAAATTTAAATGAGATTATATCACTCCTCTGCTTCAAAATCTTCACTTCCCATTTCACTCAGTAACAGTCAAAGTCCTAACATAGGTCTACAAGGCTTTACATTAACTGGGTGGGCATCATTCTGAAATCATTTACTACTATTCTTACCCTCACTTATCTGCTCTGGCCACAATGATTCCCTTGCTTTTTGTTAAATAGGTGTACTCTCCTCTCAGGGTGCTAGCTCTTGATGCTTCCTCTGTCTGGAATGTTCTTTCCCTAGATAATCATATGGCTCACTCTTCAAATATTGTATTCTCATCAAGGAATGCTGTGTTCATACTATCTAAATTTACAATCTAAATCTGATGCTCCTCATTCCCCTTTTATTTTTCTTCTGAGTGCTCATGCACACACATGCACACACATACTTTTCTAAACATCTTATTATATCAGATATAATTCTGGCTTGCCTTTTACACATTTCTCCTTCTAATTAAGGTATAATTTTTCCCCATTTTATTTTTATCCTAATAATGTAGTAAGAATTTAAGTGTTAATCGTAATCACTAAAAAGTCAATAGAAATCAAATGTTAACACAATGCAATCTCAGTTCTTTCAAAAAATAGAACAGGTACTTCACCTGGTAGGTTAAAGAGTTCTGATTACCCTATCCATTGGGAAGTGTAGGTATGTGTTAAGTTAACCATATTGTAATCTCCTGCCATTATCTGAGTAAAATAACAACAGGAAATTCCAAGAAAAATAATTTAAAGCAATATAAGAGCTATTGAGTTATACAACACCTATTCCCTTATTTACATAAAGGCACACTTGCTTTCAGATGTCCATGTAAATCAGATTTAATTTAACATATTTTTAAGTTTTAATAAAATCAATTCAATTCAAACAACTACTATAAAACATTCAATTTACTTTTTAGATAGGGTGACAAAGTAGCAGTACCCTAGAGTACTATACTATGGTTTATTTCTGATGAAGAGTAATCATTCAGCTACTAATATTTTCATCAAGTTTACTTGTATTCGTGGTTACAATCAGGATCTAGCAATATTTTGGGGAGTAAAATAAATTAAGGATGGAGTATTAAAAACTAAAGTTATGAGATGAAAGATTTTCAATTATTACCCTGAAACTTTAATCTTCCAAAACTTGAATGGAAATAAGTAGTTAAAATAACATGTCTAAAACATTTCTTGAGATAATGACATGGCACTTCAGAAAACAGAAGGGGCCTATCAAATCAGACCAGGCACTGAACACCAATCCAGTTAAATGTAGTCTACTATTCCCACAGCAGACTGGATTATAGGAGCCTAAAAATGGTCACACACATCTCAGAGCATTCTTCACACCTGGGTGGTTTTAAACACAAAGTATTTCAGTATAAAACTCTTGCTAACTGGGATTCCTGGGTGGCTCAGTGGTTTAGCACCTGCAATCTGCCCAGGGCGTGATCCTGGAGTCCCAGGATTGAGTCCCATGTCGGGCTCCTTGCAAGAAGCCTGCTTCTCCCTCTGCCTGCATCTCTGCCTCTGTGTGTGTGTGTGTGTGCGTCTCATGAATAAATGAATAAAATCTTTAAAAAAAAATTCTTGCTAACTGCCATTTCTATGCGTTAGCTTTTCCCACTATCCAGGTAAAATAGAAAGATGTGCGTCCATAAGATCCAAAAAGAAAAAGAAAAAAAAAAAAAAAAGGTAAGAAATCTCAGGTAAGGTGGGACAAGTGTGGAGGAAAAGAAATCTAAACGATAGCACAAATAGATTTCAAAATGAGTACGGAAAACGGAAAAATATCCTATTTTCTAAGTACAGAATTATTCTCTTTTTCATTTAATAAATCAGATTTCAAAGCAAAGGAGTACTAAATAACAAAATACTCAAATAATAAAAAAATTAAAAGCAAATGGTGTAAAATGCAACATTAAAAACATTATATGCAGGAAAATTTACTTTAAATCTCCCCAAAGGAAAAGATAGAATTAGAATTTACTATCTTGTTTTGCAGTAATGATTTGGATGATTCATCATAGTAGTTCTTTTGTTTACTTGCTCTGTGCATTTAACAATATTAGCTGTAAACACAATTAAATGCAAGAGGTCTGGCTTAGTGGTCATCCACAGAGATTTGCTACTAAATGTGACAAATGGTCTTGTTATAAGGAACTCAAACTGCAGAACACTCCAAAGTGTCTATACTTTGTTATGAGCAACTCTCAAGTTTTAGAGATTTCTTCACCAGGGTTGACCATAAATAACTAATAAATACAAATGACCACATAATCTCCTATTCCGTCTTTACAGCAATATCTCTATGCACACAATGCACACACACAGAGCAGAGGCCATTGTACCACTATCTCAAAGATCTCTATTTATTTGTATTTAAGTTAAATTAATTCACACGTAGTATATTGTTAACTTCAGACGTAGAGTTTAGTGATTCATCAGTTGCATAGAACACCCACTGCTCATTACATCAAGGTCTCTGTTTAAAAATCATCCTTGTCAGTTAGAGGATCTGTGGTTTTTGAAGTAGGTGGAGAGAAAAATACAATATGAAGAATCAGCTGCAAAAAGTGATTTTTAACAGAGGACAGTTCTTAATCTTGAAATAGTGAGGAAGATAAACCTCAAACCACTGTAGTATGCTAGTACTTATCAATAATTTTGATACAAATCCTGTCCATTCCCCTGGATAAGAACAACTACCTTAGGAGAAATTATCCTACAGGTAAATTCCCATGCAAGAGAGGTCTATGCCTATGATTGGACTGGTATACAAAATATTTTTTTTCTAATAATGAATTTCACTTTCTGAAACTCGCCTAGTTAGAGATTCCTCTAAGTATAAGTTACATGTATACTTTATTTAAAATATGACTTTCTAGGGCAATAAATACTGTGGAGAATAGGGTAAAGATATATAAATCATTAACACAGCTTTAAGTCCTTTTCTCAATTTCTTCTTAATAGCAATCAAAGGGTGTAATAGTGAAGATATGGGAAATATGATGGCTGTGTAGATAAAGTAATTTTGGATTAGTTAAGCCCTCCAAAGGGTTTAAAATGAGGGCAGAGAAGGTCAGGGTGGGATTATCAGTGTGAAAGGGTTGTAGTATTGAGGATGTTATGAGAATAGTGAAGGGGAAAGTTATAAGGAAAATGAAAACTTACTCAAAGGAAAGAGATAAAAGGGAAATTTTCTTATTCCAAAAATTTGCTAGTGTGACTTTGTCTGGACTGACACTTTTTCTTTGAATTCTGCAGGATCACTTATAGATGTTAAGAGTCCTGAGACATGTTTGTCTTTTCAACTGATTTGGTTGCAGAAATCAGAGGTGAAATGTATTTGGTAAAAGTCTCTAAAGTTGTTATTTAAACATTAACTTTAGAATCATATATCATACTTTGCATGGAATTTAGGGCTTTCATCATATCTTCAAAGCTCTAACTTTTTAATACAAAACAGATAATCCTGGAAACATTAAGTCTCGGTTTTAACATTTTTTTTGAAGATTTTATTTATTTATTAATGAGACACACACACACAGAGGCAGAGACACAGGCAGAGGGAGAAGCAGGCTCCCTGTGGGGAGCTGGATCTGGGACTTGATCCCAGGACCCCGGGATCACACCCTGAGTCAAAGGCAGATGCTCAACCACTGAGGCACCCATGTGTCCCTAATATATTTTTTACATGTCTGATCAAGATATTTTTGTATAAAACTTTTCTTCAAAATATTCATGATATGAGTCATAAACTGAACTTGTGTCAACTTGATATAGTGAAAATGAGCTCTGGATTGAGAATCAAGAAATTCAAGTGAATTGAGAAACAAAACCCTTTCA
Source organism: Canis lupus familiaris (assembly GCF_011100685.1). NCBI lineage: Eukaryota > Metazoa > Chordata > Mammalia > Carnivora > Canidae > Canis > Canis lupus. The sequence continues at coordinate 45,290,204 of NC_049240.1, forward strand.
TTCTACCACTAACTTCTCATATATATGTCTTTAAGATGTCACTGAACATTTCTGAATCAAAATGTTCATGTATATAAATTTATAGTTTCTAAGGTTTCTTCCAACTAAAAAAAAATGTATTTAATTAAACTCATAACCTACCCCTTCTGTTATACCTTAATATTGCTTTCTTTTATCCCTTTGCACTTTTCTTCTTTCCTTGACTTCCCAAATATCAACAGATCACCATTACTTGCTTCGTAGCTTTAAATCAAGATGTCCTAGTACAAACAGAGGATACAGATCATAACCTTTCTAAACTTTAATTCAACACAATATGTGCTTCTTCCAGGATATTTTCCTTCAGGACCAAAATCTATTGCATAATATGCAATTTTTCATTCATTCATTTAGTAATCAAATGTGAATAAGGCCTGCAATGGAGCAGAGACTGTGCTACCCATGGGGACACAATAATGCAGATCCCTTCTACATAAATGTCCCAGGCGAGTGGGAAAGTCAAATATAATCAACAATTACTTTAATACTATAATAAAACATGCTTGAAAGAGACTGAGGAAGAGCGTATATAATCTGATCTTGAAATAGTTCAAAAGGGGTTCATGTTGATTTGAAAGGTAATATAGAAGCTCAGGCCCAAATGACATATAGAAACCAGCCAAGGACAAATGAAAATAGATATGAGGCAGGCTATTTAGAGTAGAGAGAAAAGCATCACAGCATCACAGATGGGGAACTAAGGGATCATAAACAAACATCCTAGAGACATGAGGAACATGGGATATTTGGGAAAATGACCATATTCATTGCCCTAGAGAAGAGTGTTTAAGGGAAAAATGTAAGGGGATGATGACTGGAGAGGTAAGCAGAAAGATTATTAATCACTTAATAATGTTGCAGTTTAGAGAGATTTTTTAGGATGCTATGTAAATGACTTATTAAAATTAGAAAATCAAGTTAGAAAGATTAGTTATTAGGTCCCTCATCCACTTTTTTATTAGTTTTTTCCCAGTTTGCAATACATATTACTAAAAGAATAAAAAAATGTCGGCAGCTATTTGTACCTACTGATATTCTGCTATGCCGTATAGGCTGCTAATAAATACCTATAAATTGAAATGTGCTGCTATAAGACGTATTTAAGATTATGATGTCATATTTCAAGCACATTTCTTCTTTAATAAACCTTATATTTTGGAATAATTTCAGATTTACATTAAATTTGCAATGATAGCTCAGAGAATTTCCATATATTATTTACTTAGTTTCCCTTAAGGTTAACACCTAATGTAAGCATCGCTTACACACAGCTCTGATTCAAGAAAAGAGGTTATTCTACTGAATTGATGGTTTTTATGTCCTTATGATGAAGTGGAACTGACTCTTGGTTAATTGATTTAAAACTAAGAAAATACTTAAACCCACAATTATTAAAGAGTGATATAAATTTATATATTACTATTGAATGAAAATATATTATCCCATAAAATAATGGTTGTTCACGTTTTGCACTAAGGTGGTATCAACTGATGTTTATTAAAATGGCAATATTACAGGCCCCATCATATAAGAATTGTCATCTATTAAAATCTGGCCTATGATTTTTGCTACAAAATTTGGTCTTCCAGTAACCATAATATCTTATGCAGAATCTCATTAACAGTCATAGTAGGAGAAGCAGAATGGCAGCAGACTTAGGAATCAAAGAAAATGTTTTATTTCTCTTAAATATGATTAAGATCTTAGAAACATTCCATAGAAGTAGTGTGAATTTTTTCTAAGTCAGTCTATATTCCATTTACCATATAAACATACTGATTATAGATCATCCAGAGATAATACTGTTTTGTTTTGTTTTTTTTTAAGTCACTTTGTTGGCTGTATATGGTAGAGGAAAATTGTACTTCAGTTTCTTCCTGTTGGGGACATAGCAAAACCATATTTCCCAATATTCCTCGTATTTAGGTTGGGGCCATATGATTCAGTTCTGGCCCAAAGGATGTGGGAAAAAGAGATATACACTACTTCCAGAGATGGTCATTAACCTCACTGCCTTACTATCTTTGCTCTTGCCATTCCATTATGACCTAAAAGACCAAGTATTTATAATAGGGAGGTGCCTGAATCATCCTTAAATAAGAATGTGAGCAAGAGCCACCACCCAAACTATACAAGACTGGAATGAAAGAGAGTTAAATTTTTCTATCAAACTTTGAAATTCTGGGGGTATTATTTGATGTACTTTCATATGTTAATACTCCGTGTTTCATTAAGAAAAAGATCCTAGTTACTCAATCTTTTGTTATTGTTCTTACATTAGCTATGATCATCATTCAATTTAGGCAACATGTTATGATCATCTATTATTCTGAGCACAGGGAACTATTAAATGAACAACATATGTCCATAGACAAGCTCATAGAAGCTCATGCCTAAGTTACTATAAAATGGCACAGAAGAAAAAGCTCTATTGATTTTTTTCTGTTTGTTTATTTGTTTTTAGTTTAGTTTAGATCCAAGAAATGCCAATTATTATTTGTAACCTTGGGTTAATCATATAATCTTTTTTTATATTCAGTGCTTAGTATATGGTCTTTCCTTTCTACTTTTTTCTTTCCTTTCTATTATTCCATGTTATCTTTGTTCATTGATCTCCTATACTAAACATTTAAGTTCTATAAATCTGAATATTAAGAAAAATCAGTACAACTATTTTCATATCTTTGATTCTCAATAAAAATTGTTATCTCCCTGGTCTCCAAAGACATCACAACTAAAAAAGGGAAAAATAATGTACTTTCAAAAGTAATTGAAGGTATCATTAAAAGTATTATTTTCATCTCTTTCCTAATTAAATCACACCAAAATAATTTTCAGAGAATGTGTCCAGGAAACCTTTATATGCCATCATATGATAATAGACATGCAGTTTTCTTGGAAAAGTTAAGCATAACACATCACCAAGGGAAGTCATTGATAAAATGCATAAATAAGTACTGACCAAACCAAAGCCTTTTACACAGAACTTAAAAGTCTTACACAAAACATAAGTATTTACACAAAAAAGCATTATTTATGCCAAACCTCAGGAACAAAAGAAGCTTTTTAGGGACCTAAAATAAATTAAAGTAGCATAACAAAACATTAACTCATTGGTGCATTCAAATATAGATATTATTACAAATCTAGAAAATGTGTTTATAGATGGTTGCTTTATTAACATTTTTTCCTAATAGCCACAAGAGGAGAAAGATCCGGTGATATGAAAACATGAAGAAACGAAAATGTGAACTTCAGAATGTGAAATAATATTGTTGAACATAGTGTCAATATTCACTACCTCAGTAGAAATAACTTCTGCTCAAGTAATATGCAATTAATCTTGCTATATATACATATATATAAAATTAATATGAAAAGCTGAAAACCTATAACAATAATCTTAGAAAATATCTAGATTACTTAAACAACAATTCTACAGCAGAAATCTTTAATAAGATCTCTAGAAACTAAATTAGCAGAATTGAGCCAAATTCTATATTTAATTAATCACTGGTAGCAAAATAGAAAAATGCAACTTTTTTAATAACTCATTTTTCTTTTATTATTTAAATGTATTCTTGCGGTATTCCATACTTTCACAAGTCCCTTTGGAAACTTGTTTATTGATAAGGAAGATTAATGATGTGTAACAAAAAATGTCTATTTCATCTTGTGTCTTATTAGAATGCTGATATATTTGGACAAGTACCACCACACTAAGTGAGTAGCACAGATACATAAAACTGGTTTTGTGACCATCTATTTACCAATTCACTATCTATAAGAACTATTGCTTTTTATTTTATATCAGCATACTCTTTCCAAATGTAACAATCTTTTTTTTCCTTTTTTACAAATACACTTATTATTCAAAAATTTATACATTATCAGCAATTAATATACCTACATTTAACAAAGAAATCTTTCAATTTATATTGATTATTGTACTCCTATGTTATACTGCTTTCTATTTTGTAATTCCTATTAATATATGGTGTTATGTTACTTTTAGGTGTACCATGTAGTAATTCAAAAATTGCATACTCTACTCAGTGCTCATCATTAGTGTACTCTTCATCCTCTTCACCTATTTCATGCATCTCCCCACTCACCCTAAGTGTAATATTCTTTCTTTTTTTTAAGATTTTATTTATTTGTTCATGAAAGATACAGAGAGAGGCAGAGACATAGAGGGAGAAGCAAGCTCTTTGAGGCGAGCTAATGTGGGACTCAATCCTGGGATTCTGGGACCACGTCCTGAGCCAAAGGCAGGTGCTCAACCACTGAGCCACCCAGGTGTCGCAAGTGTAACATTCTTAAGAATTGTCAAATTTTAAATTGTTTATTGAATGGATAACAAGATAAGTTTAGTAATATAAACAACTACAGTTTGGTTTATGGTCTTATTTTTTGCTAATGAGGTAAATTAAAAATTAAAATCTTAAACATCAGGCCTGATTCTAAATTAATGAGCAAAGGACAATATAATTCTTAGTAGGCTGTACTATAAAAGGTATCCTTCCTATCTAATAGAATTTTACCTGAAACAGTAATTAAAATGGATTTTAGTGAGATTGTCATATTATTGGTCTTGAATAATACTACCCTTTCTTAGACACTATTCATATCTTTCATTCAGATTGCTTTCTCAGGTATTTGTTATACTTTTTTGGTTGTCCATATTTTGAACCCTTTTTTCTATGTTAAGGAGTAACTTAGTTTTTCAGGAACACTCCTCATAAAATACACTCTCAAAATCCCAACTACTCATTTGCCCAACCTCTTGTAGCACAGCTGAAGCACCCTTCCTGGGCATTACATTTAGGTATAACCACTGGGGCTTTGGGTCAGAAGCTAGTTTTATGAAGAAGCAGAAAGAGCATGGGCTCCATTCTAATGAGGATGCTGCTCGTAGAGTCAGATACACACACCTGGTTTCCAAGATAACAATGGCAGCAATCTGACAGCAGTATCTCCTGATGGTGATTTCAGCTGTATGTTCATCCCAGTGACAACAGTGATAAGTCTACACTGGACCAGTTTTGTGATATGATTTGAGACACTGTTCTAGCCTGGATGATTCCAACCATGATTCTTGTCCTTTTAGAGACACTTTGAGGTACCACATACGCTTTCAATAAAACTTTTTTCTATTGAAATTCTCTAGAATTGTTTTAGTTGGCTTTCAAATAAAAACTTTGAGGGGTACGTGGGTGACTCAGTCAGTTAAGCTCTGACTCTTGGTTCTGGTTCAGGTCATGATCTCACCATGCTGGGATAAAGCCCTGTGTCAGGCTGTGCACTGAGCAGAGTCTGCTTTAGATTCTCTCTTTCTTCATCTCTCTCTCTCTCTCTCTCTCTCTCTCTCTCTCTCTCCTCTCCCTCTCTGGTAGTCTAGTGGTTAGGATTTGGCCCTCTCTCTCAAATAAATACAATCTTAATTTTTTTTTAAAAAAACTTTGATACTAAAGCTGAATGTAGTGATTAGAGACAATTTTAGTTTGTCTCATTTTAAGAAGAAAAATATTTTTCAGAACACAAACAGTCATGCTGGGCATGTGTAGGGAAAAGTCTGTGCAGGACCAAAGGGATGAATAGTGGCAGGTACTCTTGATTGTAACTGTGGATTTGTTTTATATCCTACACAAAGCTTCCTTCTTATTATCACAACTCATCTCCAAATATAGAGATTGAAAGGTCAAATATTTGCTTCACTTGCTTCCTTTATAGTTCTGGAATAGGAAGTGATAATTTGGCCCAATCTAGAAAAATTAGACATGATGGGGGAAATGTATGTTTACCTGTGGGTAAAGTGTTTCCTCCTAAAGATGAGAACTTGGGACAACTGGATGGCTCAGTGGTTGAGCATCTGCCTTTGGCTCAGGGTGTGATCCTGGAGTCCTGGGATTGAGTCCCACATCGGGCTTCCTGAGTGGAGCCTGCTTCTCCCTCTGCCTGCGTCTGCCTCTCTCTCTCTGTCTCTCATGAATAAATAAATAAATAAATAAATAAATAAATAAATAAATAAATAAATAAATAAAATCTTTAAAAGAAAAGATGAGAACTTGAACAAGAAATAGCTGTTGTCTTTGGCTGGTTATTTCTGTTTACAATGTGATTTCTGATAGTATAAACACCACTTTGTAACTGTAAGGAATCAAACCTAGGAACAAGCCATTACATCAAGGAAGTCAAGAGCAAGGGGCACCTGGATGGCACAATCAGTTACGCATCTGCACAAGTCATGATCCCAAGCTCCTGGTATCCAGCCCTACTTGGGGCTAACTGTTCAGTAGGCAGGCTTTATTAACACTGTTTAATATTATTTAATCTCCCTCTCTTTCTCCCTTCCTCTCTGCTGCTCCCCCTGCTTGTTTCTCTCTCTCTCTCTCTCTCTCTCTCTCTCTCTCTCTCATTTTCTCTCTCTCCCTTTCTTTCTGTCAAACCAATCAACCAATCAATCAATCTTTAAAAAAAGGAAGTCAAGAGCTAAACCATGATTAAATCCTAAAACACCTTTCATCATGATACTGAGAAATGGAAAATAGCCTACTGTTGAACAGAGTTGTAACCTGAAGCTGAAAACAATGTTCAATGAGACCTACAGAAAATGAATATATTCACTAAACAACAGAGGCAAACTAAGTGGGAATTTATAGAATATTTGTGTCACTGAAATATAACCAGTATATGAATAGCCTATGAACATGTATTTTTTAGTACTACCAATGAAATTAATGGGTAGATAATACTTCCCAAATAAAAAATCTAAGGAATTTTCTCTAATAGTACACAATATAATTATGGGACTATATGTAAAACTCAAAGTCCCAAGTCACTCTTTTCTAATTATAAAATGCATGCATACTGAAGAAAAAAAATTATCTTCCAGAAATCTTGAAAGCCAGAATTATACAGATAGTACTTTAGTTATTTGTCTTTTCAGAATATATTGTTTGGGGTGCCTGGAGGGCTTATTGGGTTATGCATTCAACTCTTGATCTCAGCTGAGATCTAGATCTCAGAGTTATGAGTTCAAGCCCTGCACTGGGCTCAGTGCTCAGTGTGGAGCCTACTAAAGGAACAAACAAACAAATGAACAAACAATGTTTCTTAAAAAAAAAAAAAAAAAACATATTGTTTTATACTTCTGAATTGGTATCAACTCATTTTCAGAAAGCAAAAAACTTAGGTCACTTAAAATGAATCTAAACTGGAAATAAATTTAACTCATTTCAATATAAACTGGAAACAAATTTATCTCTTATTTCAAGTATTCAGAGTTAGACTCTTGAGTATTTAATAAGATAATTTTCAAGACATTAAGAAAAGCTGAAAGTACAATTAGAGAAAGTGAAGAAACCTCAAGATTTATAATTACAGGAAGGCACTATCATTCTGAAGACTGGAAAAATAAACTTAAAAAGTAATGTTGATGGAACCAGGTAAAAATGGCCTTCTGGCAAAAGCTAGAAGTCTGATGGCATTTCTGGTCAGGTTTGACTATGAAGAAGCAGTTATCTCCTGGCTGGAGTCATGAAGGAAACTCAGCCACCTGATAAAAAGAGAGAAGGAGAAATACCCTGGCTTCACTATTTCTCTTGCCCTCCATCTTCCTTCTATCACCTAAACTGCCTTCCTATTGGCCAACCCTAACCAAAAGGTGGTGGCATATTAATTCGTCTATTTTTCGCACTAGATTGTTTGCACTATGGAACTAATTTTGCTCAAGACTTTGTCCTATCTAATTAGAAGAGAGTGTTGCATAGCAATCAGAAAGTATTTCTTGAAAGAATAAACAGAAACACACTTTTTTCTCTGTAATTTCATAATCTCTTCTGTGATAGAGAAGATAGATCAAAATAATGAAGACATCAGGAGGTTTGCATAAACAGATACATATTAAACACTGCAATTTACAAATACATAATATGCTAGTTTTTAGTATCATAAAACAGCTGATCAAATAATTATTCACCAAAAACATATTTACATTCCAAAATATAGAACTGTATAAGCCATGGTTTCTGAATCATTAATTAAATTACTAATCAGAATGTTTAAAAATTTAATTCAATTTCAAAATTTTAAAAAGTATGTATACTATAGAAAGCAAATCTATGATGACAATTCAGATAATGAAAATAAGATTAGTCTATGGCATATGGCCAAAACTGTAGTCAAAGGCAAATATGTAGCCTAATTTCATGATAAAAAAAAAAAAAAGATTAGAAATGGACTAAATTTAACTAGGAAAATAGAATCAACAAAATTAAACCTAGAAAAAGTAAGAGGAATAAAATAATAAAGACAATCAGAAAAATCAATGACAAAGGAAAAATCACCATATAATTGCTAGGTAAATCCAAAAGCTATTTCAAATAGACACATAGAAATTTTATTTAAAAGAAAAATACCACAAATAATGGAATGAGAAAATACATATACTTATTACATGGGAAAAGACAAAGAATCTTATGCTATGCAAAAATAAATTATTTACTGGAGCAGGTGATGTGTCAGATTGAGTCCAATAAAATATATAATTTTCAATATCCATGAGTAAATTATAAAGATTTAGTCTATTTAGAATTACTTCTAAATTGGCCATAGGCCTTTAGCATAAGCCTGAAGCAGTGGGTGCTAGTAGCCAAGCATGAAGAAAAGTAACTTAATTTTAAAGACTATGGGATTTGGAAGTACAGACATAAACACACAAGAATGTTAGCAATATAGGAAGATACAACACAAAACCAAATCAGTAATGAATGTCGAGAGTAGTAATGAGTATATTATGAAAATATTTATAAATTGTTAATATCACTCTATTAATATCTTTATGTATGATCTATAATATAGAGAATTATTAAAAAACCAATAATAAATATTAGAACATTTGGAATTGGGTAATGATATTCCTCATGATTCTATAATTGGATAATCTACTTCAAACCAGACTACTGGTGGAAATATCTGGATGGTTGAGCATCTGCCTTTGGCTCAGGGCGTAATACCAGGTTTCTGGGATTGAGTCCTGCATCAAGCTCCTGACTCAGGGAGCCTGCTTCTCCCTCTGCATATGTCTCTCCCTCTCTCTTTCTCTGTCTGTCATGAGTAAATAAATAAAATCTTTAAAAAAAAGACTACTGATGAAAACACAATGGCACAAAATCTCTGGGATTTGGCCAAAGCAGTTCTAAAAGGGAAGCCGATAGACATAATAGACCTACCTCAAGAAGCATGAACAATCTCAAATAAGCGACATACCCTTATATCTAAAGGAGCTAGAAAAAGAACAAACAAAACCTTAAACCAGTAGAAGAAAGGAAATAATAAAGATTAGAGCAGAAAGAAATGATATTGAAACTTAAAAAACCTTAGAACAGATAAATGAAACCAGGAGCTGGTTCTTTGAAAGGATCAATGAAATTGATAAACGTCTAGCTAGATTAAAAAAAAAAAAAAAAGGAGAGAGTGAGGAAGAGGACTCAAGCAAAATCACAAATGAAAGAGGAAAAATAACCACTACTGACACCAGAGAAATATAAAAGATTATAAAGGAATATTGTGAATAATTCTATCCCGAAAATTGGACAACTTACAAGAAATGGATAAATCCCTAGAAACATATAACAAAACTAAATCAGGAAGAAATAGAGAATTTGAACAGACTGATTACCAGCAATGAAACTGAATCAGTAATCAAAAAACTCCCAGCTAATAAAAAGCACAAGACCAGATGGCTTCACAGATGAGTTCTACCAAACATTTAAAGAAGACTTAATACCTATTCTTCTCAAACTATTCCAAAAAGTAAAAGAGGAAAGAAAATGCCCAAATGTATTCTATGAGGCTACCATTACCCTGATACCAAAACCAGATAAAGACAACACTAAAAAGAGAACTACAGTCCAATAACGCTGATGAACATGGATGCAAAAATTCTCAACACAATATTGGCAAACTGAATCCAATAATATATTAAAAATATCATTTATCATGGTCAAGCTAGATTTATTCCCAGGATGCAAGGGTGGTTCAGTATTCACAAACTAATCAATGTGATATATCACTTCAATAAGAGAAAGGATAAAAACCATATGATTATTACAATAGGTGCAGGAAAAGTATTTTAAAAAGTATAATATCCATTCATGATAAAAATTCTCAACAAAGTAGGTTTAGAGGCAAATACCTCAGCTTATAATAAAGGCCATATATGAAAAACCCACAGCACATATCATACTGGGAAACTCTCCAGTTTTTCCCCATTAAGGTCAGAAATAAGGCCAGGATGTTCATTCTTGCCACTTTTATTCAGTATTGTATTAGAAGTTCTAAGCACATAGTCAGACAACAAAATAACATAAAAGGCTCCAAATCACTAAGGAAGAAGTCAAATTCACTATTTGCAGATGACATGATACTTCATATAGAGAACCCTAATGACTCCTCCAAAAAAACTACTAGAACTGATAAGTGAATTCAGTAAAGTCACAGGAAATCAGTGTACAGAAATCCATAGCATTTCTATACATTAATAGCAAGGAAGCAGGAAAAGAAATTAAGAAAACAATCCCATTTACAATGGTACCCAAAATAAGAAAATATCTAGGAATAAACTTAACCAAAGAGGTAAAAGACCTAAACTCTGAAAACTATAAAATATTGATGAAAGAAATTCAAGACAGCATAAACAATATAAGGGTATTCTATGCCCATGGATTGGAGAACAAATATTGTTAAAATGTTTATACCACTCAAAGCAATTTACAGATTTAATCCAATCTCTATTAAAATATCAACATTTTTTTTCACATATCCAGAGCAAAAAAAAAAAAAAAAAAAAAAAAAATTCCTAAAATAGGTATGGAACCACTAACGCCCTCAATTGCCAAAGCAATCTTGGAAAGGAAAAACAAAGCTGAAAGTATCACAATTCCAGACTTCAAGTTATATCATGAAGCTATAGTAATCAAAACAAAATGGTTCTGGCAATAAAATAGACACATCGATCCACAGAACAGACCAGAAAGCACAGAAATAAAATAACAATTATATACATTTAGAGCAGAACTGATTAATGCTTTTGGCCATTCAAATTTGTCCAGGTTGCAAAATGATAAATTAATGAAGTACTCTAAGGAAAAGTGACTTTTAACTCTTATTTTGTAGGAAATGAAGACTTTGATTATATTTAGATATAATAATGAGATAATCAGTAAGGTGTGCTGTGAAGGAGATACCAAATTTATTCACCAAGATATAACGTAAGTGGAAATAGAGGGAAAGAACTTGGAGAGGATTGTGAGATGGGAAAAGGGTAAGAATAAGTAGGATATGGTATTTAAATTAAATTTCATTTTATGCAAAATTTAAAATCATTTAGCAAGCTTTGGAACAATGAAACTACTCTCAAAATTAATTTTTTTAATTTAAGATTTTATTCATTTATTCATGAGAGGCACAGAGACAGAGAGAGAGGCAGAGACACAGGCAGAGGGAGAAGCAGGCTCCATGCAGGGAGCTCGACGTGGAACTTAATCTCAGGTCCCCAGGATCAGGCCCTGGGCTGAAGGCGGTGGTAAACCGCTGGGCCGCTGAGACTGCCCCTCAAAATATTAATCAAGATGCTAATACTCTCATAGCTACAGAATTACTAGTGAATTATTCTCTTTTTTTTAAAAAAATATTTATTTATTTGACAAAGAGAGAGAAAATAAGAACAAGCAGGAGGAGGAGCAGAGGGAGAGGGAGAAGCAGGCTCTCCACCAAGTAAGGAGCTGGACATGGGGTTCAATCTCAGGACCCGGGGATCATGAAGCTTAACCGACTGAGGCACCCTGGTACCCCAACTAGTGAACTATTCTTATGCCATCGACAGAAGCAGTTCCACTTCAGCCTTCTGTAATTCTTTTTTGTCTGAAATCGTCAAATGAAGCAGTCTTAAATTATTTAAGCCCTAAGAGGCTTTTTTTCAAAGTATATGAATAGCCTGAATTTAATATATAAAGTAGACCTTCCAATGTGCCACTGATTTTTGGCTGTATATACTTGGGGCTTCACTCAAAATGGATAGGCTTTTATCCTTTATATTGTTGATGTGGTTTATCAAGGAATCTGTAAATATTGAATCATCCTTGCACCTCCAGAATAAATCCTACTTCATCACGGTGAATGATCATTTTAATGTATTATTGAGTGTGGTTTGTGAATATTTTGTTGAAGATTTTTCATCTATGTTTATTAGGGATATTGGCCTGTGTTTTCTTTTTTATATAGTGTCTTTGTCTGGTTTTGATACCAGGGTAATGTGGGCCTCAGAATACTACAAAGCTGTAGTAATCAAAACAATATTGTACTGGCACAAAAATAGACACACAGCTCAATAGACAGAATAGCGATCCAGAAATAAATCCACACGTATATGGTCAATTCATCTACAACAAAGGAGGAAAGAAACACAATGGGGAAAGACAGTGTCCTCAACAAACAGTGCTGCGAAAACTAGACAGCTAGGAGAAAAGAATGAAAATGGATCACTCTCTCTCACACAACAATAAATTCAAAAAGGATTAGAGACCTAAATGTGAGACCTGATACCCCTAGAAGAGAACATATGCAGTAATTTTTTTGACATCGGTGTTGCAACATTTTCCTAGATATGTCTTCTAGGCAAGGGAAACAAAAGCAAAACTAAACTATTGGGACTACATCAAAATAAAAAGGTTTGCAAAACAAAGAAAATCATCAACAAAACAAAAAGGCAACTTAGTGAATAAGAGAAGATATTGGCAAATTATATATCCTATATATTATACATATTTATTATAGTAATAATATATATGTATATGTACATATGTACATAATATTATATATGTGTATAATATGTATATATATAATGCAACTCAACAGTAAAACCACAACTATCCAAATAAAAACTGGGCAGAGAACCTAAATGGACATTTCTCCACAGACAAACATATCGATGGCCAATAGACATATAATAAGATGTTCAACGTCATTAATCATTAAAGTAATGTAAATCAAAATTATAATGAGACATCATCTTACACCTGACAAAATGGTTAAAATGAAAAAAAGCAAGGAATAAGAGATATTGGCAAGAATGTGGAGAAAAAGGAACCCTTGCGGGCCATTGCTGGGAATGTAAATTGACACAGCCATTATAGAAGACAGTATAGTTTCCTCAAAAGATTAAAAATAGAAATACCATAGGATCCAGTAACTCCTCTCCTGAGTACTTGCCAAATGAAATAAAAACACTAATTAGAAAAGATATATATCCCCTGCAATGTTTATTGCAGCATTATTTACAATAGCTGAAATGTGGAAGCGAACTATGTATCTGTCGATAGACAAATGGATAAAAAAGATATGGTATATACATACCATGGGATAGTGTAGAGCCATAAAAAAATGTATGAGATATTGTCATTTGCAACACAGATGTACCTAGAGGATATTATGCTAAGAGAAATAAGTCAAATTGAGAAAGACAAATACCACATGATTTCACTTATATAGAATCTAAGAAAAAAACAAATGAAAAATAAACAAAAATGCAGAATCAGACCAATAAATACAGAGAACTCATGGTAGCCAGAGGGAAGATGGATGGAAGGATGGGCAAAATGGGGTGTGGGAGATACAGGTTTCCAGTTATAGAAGTACATACTAAATATTTTTATACTGTCATCTTAATGGTATTTTGCTGCTATTTTTATTGTTGCTAATATTTATTTTCTTTATATTTCAGTTTACCAATCCACACAGACAAAAAATTCCTTCTCTCACTAATAGAAGTTCCTTATTCACAAGCATAAGTGACAGAATTTAATAATTTGGACATGATTTTTCTTTGGAAATTGATGTAATAATATAGTGCTATCTTTACTCTCTCAATTACTTATTCCCTTACTACCACTTTTAGACATATTCAATGTCCACATGGCACACATAGTGACATTTACTTTTTTATTCTTTTATTTTTTTTAAGATTTTATGTATTCATGACAGACATGGGGGAGAGAGAGAGAGAGAGAGAGCGCCAGAGACACAGGCAGAGGGAGAAGCAAACTCCATGCAGGGAGCCTGATGTGGGACTCGATCCTGGAACTCTGGGATCATGCCCTGAGCTGAAGGCAAACACTCAACCGCTCAGCCACCCAGACGTCCCACATAGTGACATTTAAAAACAAACCCCCACACTATGAAAATTATTTTATGACTTTTCTAATTTCTGGTTTAAATAATAAATGTTAATTATAATATTAACTAGTCTTTATTAAACATTTACTAAGTGACAATCATTTCTTACTGCTTTAATTCACTGAAAAGAGTCCAAAAAGTCACCATTTGTCCCAGGTATAGATGGGACATATGCTCTTTGATCTTTCCCCAGTTCCAGGAATAATTAATAAATAACTGATTGAGGGGAAGCCTTTTGTAAAACCCATACATATTTAAAGAGGAAAATCCAAGAGTCCCGAGCTGATAGTTTTTATTTCTATAGAGTGAATCCAGGAAGATCTTCAGACGTGGAATATAGAAAGCCACTGAAAGAGATGAAAGGTAACAGGGGACAGTCTTCCAGGTAGCAATCAGCCTAAGATAATTAATTTCATGCATCAGCCAGCATAGTTCATAGCAACCCTTCCACAAGAACTGCCAAAGGTCTTTATAAATATCAGAGGTCTTTTATGAAAGGTATGATGCAGAAATTTTACAGAAAATATAAGCAAAACACATTCACATTAGGAGTAGAAACAAACAACTTTTCCTGCTGTGCCAGAATTTATGCACATATCAAATGGAAACAGAAAAATATTGAGCAAGAGAAATGAATGCAATTGCCAAAGTTCATACAGTCAATGTCTAAAGTCACTAAGTTATAGGAACTAAATTTTGAACAATGGTAGTAGGTAAGGCTTTAGTGATCATTAGTATTTCAGCTCTGACCTGAAAAGGCAACCCTTGTAACCTGGAATGATATGGATCAATATGAGGCCTAGAAGAACAGTTTATGATTATTAGAGCAATGTAAAGGAAGAAATATCCAAATCCACTGATGAAATACTTTGTGAACTAAGGCATTTATCCTACTCAGTTTTGGAAATTAATGCCAAAATGATCTTGAAGGCATACTGTATATTATATGTAAATTAATACTTGTATATAAATATATATCTATGAAAGCATACAATATGGATATAAATGTTACCAAATTTATATGCGATTTATTCTTCAACATGGATTTACTGATCCTTCACTTTTACTTCTTTTAAAGAAATTCCTTAAGTCAAAAAGAAAAATATATACTCCAGGTAATGCAAAAGTGATAATATAACTGAACCCATCCACTTCAGCATCAAAATACTTAGTTAATATAGCAAAGTTCAGGCTGGGCTGGAAAGAAAATTATCAGAATAGTGTTCAGACTAGGACAACTCCCTGGCAGGATGTTTTGTGACTCTGTAGTGTCTGCATATACTGTAGTAAGCATATTTAAATGTCTTTTTCATTCAATGTATAGGAAGAAAATTTAGGATGATGCAAGAAGATAAAACTTCAGATAGATTTGAATATACAAGCACAATTAGAATATTCTTTAAGTGTGTGTATTTAGCAAATGAAGCAATGTAAAGCATTAAACTAAAATATCTGGCCATTCTTCATTTTTACAAGTCATGTAATAACAGCACCCTCAAAAACAGAAAATTTGAGTAATAAAGCACATGATTTAACTGATATTAGATGATTATTTCTAGAGGTATCCGGGTGGCTCAGTTGGTTAAGCATCTGCCTTTGGTTCCGGTCATGATCCCAGGGTCTTGAGATGCAGCCTTGAGTCAAATAACTTTGTGTTCCATGCCTAGTGAGGAGTCTGCTTTTCCCCTCCTTCTGTCACTCGCCCTGTTGTAGTCTCTCTCTCTCAAATAAATAAATAAAATCTTTAAAGAATGACTATTTCTAAACTTGTTACATTAGATAATGGATGCTAAAGACTAGACTACTCATAACTTTTTTTTTCATAACTTAATCTTACTTTTATGTTTAATTATAAAATGAGATACCAAAATATTTGTCAGTTTCATGACTAGAATGTATTACAAATGTGGTACCACAACAAGTGATAGCTTCAGCTACAATACAGATATTCTGGACATTTGTTCTGCAGAAGGAAGAACATAGACTGTTCCCGCATGTGCAAAACTTATCTTTCATTCATGTTTTAAAAATATTTATAAATACAGGTTTTCTTAGACCATTTAAGAAATAGCTATTTCTATCTTTTCTGTCAGAGTAAGTTCATTTTTTACTTGTCTAGTATTTTGAAATCATATCAGCATATTTAAGAAGATATGTTGCTATACATACATTCATACAAATTATCGTTTCCTGGAGTGATTTCCTTTGTGAGAAAATGTTGGCAAAAAATAAAATAAAGATTCAAAATACTCAAAAGTAAAATATACTTAAAGGTGTTGCCATATTCGAAATCACACTTTTCTTTGGCATTTTTATCATTTCTCCTAGTTCATTATTTCAGGGCTGAGGTATTTACTAGGCACAGGTAAGTAGTTTTTCCTCTTTCTAGTTTCCAAGATAACTTTTAATACTTTGCAAAATAAATAATGTGGAGTTGCCTAAAGAAGAATGTCCCAAGTCTTTTAGAAAGGTCTATTTGAGCAGGTACTTTATATACCCTTTTTAGGCGATAGTTACTTTTAAAAAGTCTATCATTCATTTCATTCCACTGTATCATTCAACTGTCACTTTTAGTCAGTAGGAGCAAATCCAGAACCCAAACACATTATCTTTTCACTTATCCTGCCACCTTCACACCTCTACACAGGTGTCTGACCTGGGGAGAGATAATTTTCAGATACATTCCCTCCTACTACTCTCAGATATATTAAGATATGAAGATTTAATAGTTTCAGGAAGTCAAATCAATTTTCTCTATTACTTTTAATAGAGTAATTAGAGTGACTATAATCTATGAAAAAAAACAAGGAAGGATACATGTTTTAAATTTACTACACAACTCTGTTTTTCATGATTTCTTGGCTGAACATTTTACAGTCATGTTGTGATCAGCCCCTTTTTTAATAGAATCGTTTCATGATCTACTTGACCAATATTTAAACTTGTTTTGGCCCTTGATGGGAAAAAAAAATTCTATCCCTTCCCAAAATATGAACATATATACTTAATTTACAAGGTGGTTGGTAATGATGAGATGCACTGCATTTTGGGAAGAACAGTCTTCACAGGTGCATGGGGCAATAGGAAGGCATCTGCAAGTGGCCAACAGATGGCCACGGCAGTGGGAGAGGACCACCAGGAAATCAGCAGATGGACACAGCAGAAGAAAGGCAATTCCACGTGAGCAGTGAATGGCTAGACCAGCAGTAAAACTTTGCCACTTGGCATTTGGTAGAATGTTCATTGCATCAGCGAAAATTTGTACTACAACATTTTTGGCAAGTCCAGAAGAGAGATTTCTAAAACCTGCCTATGACATTTGGTTCAAAATTCAGCACTATTTTCACAGACAATATTGTAAACTCTGCCTTAACAAGTTGTATTACTTATCTTTTAGGTTCACAGGGGACTTTGGCATTTCATACTCACACAATAACTTTTAAACTGGGGTTAAAAATCCATCCAATTCACAATTAGAAAACCAAAGTGAATCTTTTAAAGAATTCACTGATATTAACATAAAAAAGTTAATGTAATAATGTGCTTAGTTTTAACATGTACCTAATGGAAGAGATGACTTATTCATTCACTCTAAAAGCTAAGTGAAAATGTCAATATTTCACTAGATACACCACCAGCAGCTTAATCTTCCTGTAAATACAACTCTATTATTTTACTCTCCAGTTTAAAAATCTTTTGTTGTTGTTGTTATTGTCCCAATCAACAAAATTCAAATCATGTAGCTCAGATTTAGGATCCTTCACAATTGAGTCCAAAACGTCTTAGAGACATATCCTGCAACTGCTTTGTACAAGCTTTACACTTGTCGCTTTTTCACAAATACGAAGACATGTTTGTCTCTTTAGCCAGCAAAGACTCACCACTCATTTCTGTTCAAAACACCTATTCTTTAAAACACAGGTCGAAATTAATGGATACATCTTGATTCTCCCAATTCTCATGGCAATATCTTTAAGTTTTCTTAATGACACACAACATTCTCTCATTACCATATTTTTTTAATGTCCCTTATTTCTGTTACTAAATTGGAATTTCTAATTCAGTCCTCCCACAACATCTTAAGTGAAGTATCTATTCAATGGATATTTGAAAAATTTGAGTATATTCTGATTATATATTCAGAGTAACTGAGAAGTTCTTAAAAAAGAAATAGCATTTAATATTTTTTATATCCGATCAATAAATTAATCTAACACAAATCTGGTGGAATCTTCTAGTTACATCCTTAAGACTTTTACATACTATTTAAAAAGAGATATTGCTTATAAAATGTTGGAGAGTACTGAAAATACTTTTTTCCTTGATGCAGATATAAGGATATAATTTTCCTAAATTAAAAGTGCAAGGAGTTACTTATTGGAATCTTCCCTTCAGATAACTAAAGGGAAATAATTTATACAAACCATACAGTAGTGTAACTTTGCCTGTGATCTGAAATCTCTTATTTATTATTCAAATATACAGTTGAAATAAACACAAGAATTAAGCTTTCATACATAAATGTTAGCTAATTTCTTCTGGAGTATCCTTCAAATTAAAGGGTAAAATAAACCTGTTTGGGTTTACATATTCCTCAAAATACATTAGAATGTTCAATCTTAATGAAAATAGCTAACTGGAAACTAGGCATTAATTTCAGATAGTGAATTTCCAATTTTTATTTCATCAAATATTACTTGAAAAAATACTAGAACTCTATTATTTAACTCATCCACTATTAACTCTTTTTTTTTATTTCAAAATCATTCACATTACTGTTTCCTTCAGGAAAAAAATGACAGATTATAGCATTCTTCAGTAAAGATTTTGCTTAAGGAAGACCTTCATGATGAAGAACAAAATTGTACTTTGTTCTCAGATTCCTTATTTCTCTTTAACAATTAATGTAGGAAAAAGTGAATCCTTGCTATAATTGAAAAATATGATACAGTTCACTTATTGAAAATATCTGGTAATTTCTCTCAATCTCTCAAAAATTTAGGTAAATTCAGTCTTTGGTATCACATATCAATACACAATTGGTTATTCACCTTTCAACTCAAATGAAAATAATGCATTGTCAAGATGACAGGAAAAGGAAAGAACTGATGAATTCTAAAAGGTCACAGAAGACTTGGTTGGCTTTCCTGTTGAGGTGTGATAATGAACTTGCTGGAACCTTCATAATTTATCTACCTGCTAAAAACAGTGGGCAACAGAGCTACAGGTGCTGCTCTTTCTCTTAATCACTGATAACACATAGAATGCTAGAATTGGAGGAAATTTTGGACTTCTTATAGTCCAACTTTTTAATTTAAAGTTAACGTTACGTGAATTTCACCAAATCATACAGCTTGTTAGTAGCAAAAATAAAAACCATAAGATAAAACAAAAAATAACACATGTAATTTATACATTCAACAAAAATTAAGATTTAAACTAGAATCAGAAACTTCTTATAAGACATGCTAAAATGGTTAAATCTCCCAGTTTTAATGGATAACAATTTTTTCTACTTTTTTAAGTATTTTGGTATTGTTTAGACATTTAAAATGAATTTTCATAACCATCAATCCCCATTTATAAATTTATTTTGGTGTAATAAGTATGAAATGGTTGAAAATGCAAAAACATATTTAGCAAAGAAAAATATCCTTTTCTCAAAATAGAGCATCATACAATAAGAACAACAATGTAATCTTAAATTAGATATGTTTCATGCAAACACTGATATAAAAGCTTCACTACAATACAGCTAATCTAAATGTTTATACTTCACCATGCCATTGAAAATATGAATTTTTGTCTCTTTATAGATTCTTTAGTTTGCTACTAAATGATCAGCACTTCATTTTTTTTTTTTTTTAAATCAGGTCTTCGCAGCTGGCAAAATTTAAGATTAAAATGATTAGGATATTTAATGTAGTCTAAAATTAAGTGGGAAAGTCAGTTAATCAAAGCACAAATTATATAATGTCTCAAGCTACTCATCAAGGTCTCTTGTTTATAGTGTGCATATCTGTGATTAATTTGTGAATGTCTGAGATGTGGGAATTTACACATGGTTTTGAAGACAAGGCATGTCTGGAAATGTGGTATGCTACTTGAAAGGGGAAAAATTAAAGAATACAAAGCACTGAAAAATAAATTGCAGAAGAGGATGCACAAAGGGGGTAAACATTTATCAAACATGTTATATTAGGGAGGGAAAACTTTAATGTTGAAGTTTCCTTGCTTTATTTAGTTCTATGCATACATCATGTCAGGTTAGAAAATATCACAGATAAATATTGCATTGAATAATACAGTATTCTGAATACAAATAAGGGGGAGATTTTAAATGTCAATGCATAATGGATATCTCACATGTGGCTTTTATTCTAATTTGTTTTGCTGATTTTACACTTGAGAATGAAACCCAGGCTGATAGTGAAATGATGATACTCTACTACAGTTGTGATTTCCTATAAAACATTTGATTCAGCCCTTCATGTTCTAAACTAGAAAATCACACATATCAGTTTAGAATGTTATATAAGAATAGATTAATCTTACTGACAATTATTTTAATTGAAATATACTTATTTAATATATAGTTAAAATGGTATTTAAAATGTTACTATGTAGATTTTTTCTATAAACTTTAGCAAAATTACATTTCAGCTAAAACTTGCTTATCGTATTTGCTAAATATAAATTTTTTTCAAGTAATATAAAGAAATATTATGCTCATCTTGAAGAAAATCATACACAAAGTGCTCAGTAATATAATTGTCATAATGTTGTTGGGTTTCTCTCTCATACTAGTTATATCAAATGGTGTCATTTAGGAACTACAAACCAAAATAAATATCAAAACCAAACTCCTCAAACAAAACAAAACAAAAACAGAAAACCTCACTGAATAAGAGCAAAGTTATTTAAAATATATTTAAGGTCTAAATTGAAATATATTTAATTTCATATAGATAATTTCCTTTAAGTGAATACTACCTCTAGTGAAGATGAAAAGTTTTCTCTGAAAAACATCTATCTAATTTTCAGGGTATTAATATTAAAATATTACTTTAATATTAATAAACAGATAACATAAGTGAAATATTTTTTCTTCAAGTTTTTATGTAGAAGTGAAATAATTCTTAGGAATAAGACTACAATTCAAGATTTATTTTGTCATTAAGTGGTTGAAAATCTATTTTGCCACAGTTTCAGAAACAGTGAATTCAAAGGTCCAAAATATACTATGTAGGATTCAATGTACAAATTTTTAAAAAGTTAAATTTAATAGAATCTCAAATTTTATGTCCTATCTTTTCACACAAGGTTTCATTCTTTATTATCACTCTATTAACTTTTAGACTTCTATTACATTATCACCATTATCAGTTTTACAACTCTTCCAAGATGTTTTAGAGTACAAACTGTTTGCAATCTGTTTTTTAGATGCAAAAAATTTTATAAAACATGCAGGATGAATTTCTAAGGATTGCATTTCTAGATATTTGACATCTGATTAAGAATATTTTAAATAAATAATAATGAAAACATAATTTTATTTTTTCAAAAGCACTTGTGTCCCCTTTTTAAAGATTTTATTGATTTATTTGAGAGAGAAAGAGAGGGAGGGCATGAGAGGAGGGTGGCAGAGGGAGGAGAAGCAGACTCCCCGCTGAGCAGAGAGCCTGAACCAGGGCTCCATCCCAAGACCCTGAGATCATGACCTGAGCCAAATGGAGATGCTTAACAGACTGAGCAACCTAGGCACCCCTGAAAATATAATTTTAGTGTAGAAAAATGAAAAAAATCTATACATTATTTCAAAAGAATTAACTAAGTCAAAAGAATTATCTTGATACATCAGTAACACTAAATCGTGTAAATTATAGAATTGGAAGAAAATTTAAAACCTTGCCAAATGAAGATAATCACTTTCTACTTTAATTAACCCAGATTAAAAAAAACTATCTATTCTTAAATTCTGATATGTGATCTCAATAAAAGGTATTGAGAATTAAAGAGTGTCTCAGCCATTTTATTTACACAAAATTTTCTAATGCGGTGTTTTAAGATTGGCTTCTCTTGTCCAACTGTACTAACAGTAGGTTTTTAACTCTTGACAAAAAGGGGCTATGTCTTTCATTCAACACATTTCTTTAAATTTCCTTTTAAACACAAAATACTTTAGAAATATGGGCAATATACAAGAACGTTAGTGTATTTCCTCTCATAGAGCTTACCTCTGTCTTCAATTTCCATTTAAACATTCTTAGATCAATTAAAAATATGATATATGTTATGTATACATTATATATCTATATTTACTGTATACATTATAATGTATAAAATGTTAAATATGAATGTATCTACATGTTACATCTATATCTCCAAAGAAGCATCTCCTTCTTTAGAGAAATTTTAGGATGTGTATATATTTTACAAAATGTAATAGACCAATCTTTTTTAAGCAGTACTTGCAAAAATATCCAGTATAAATATAATCAATGACTTGATTTCTTTTATTTAAATAAAATCCTTCATTTTTGCTTGGAATGTGTGTTCCTTGTTTTTAGCATGGATTGTCCTATTTAACAGTGGTTTAATGACAGGATATAATCTATCTTGCTAAACTAAGATTTGAAATGTAATTCCCTCTTCACCTCTTTAGTTATCCTCAGATCTGTCTCCCTCAATCTGTCTCTTTTTTTTTAATAATTAGAAATTGATAATCTTATCCAGGTGAAAGATTTGCTGTTGGATACAAAGCATATAGGCAAATGCATGATTGAATCTGAACTAACATTTTGAAATTTGAAAGATTTGTTAGCTTGTTATCTACTACAAACAGTTTGAGGCATAAGAATCTAATTGCTATATATTAGAAAATATATTTCATATCTTTTAATTTTCTGTCACAGAATATTGCATTCCCTATGTTTATAGTGAAATGCATTTTAATATTACCAATAAGTTTATAAGGCAGACATTTTAAGAAATATATTTGCAGTAGTTTTAAGGAGAACTCTGTCTACCATATCACTAAATGCCTCTTATATATAAAGATACCACCAAACCAGAAATTGGGGCAATCCATGCTTTCACTGAATGGGTGTTTTGTTTGTTTGTTCTCCTCTCCTTTTTTTCCCAACAATGAAAATTACATATCTGTCCATACCTTCTTTTAGTTTGTACTCTCATGAAGTTTCTAACAAATCCAAAGCTTTATTATAGAAACTTATCTTCTAGTCTTATATTGATTTCAATTCTGGAATTTTTTTGTGGAAAAAAAAAAACAAAATAAACATGTAACTCATAGAAATATCTTGTCGTTATTAAACTCATTGATTTTCCACCAGTTTGTTGAATTTACTGAGACAATCTTCAAATGGATTGACTTATGTTTTCTTGATTTCACTCAAAAGAACACTTTTCTTTCCATATATTCCCAAACTTAACCCTTCTAATATAATTGTTTTTGGATATTTTAAAAACTTCTCTTTAAGTTGTAATTTAAGTCGAGAAGTTGAAACAAATCTAGTTTCAAAACAAAACTCTGCATATTAATATTGGTTTTGCTTTTTTAATTAGCAAGGATTCAATAACAACTACTCTTTATCACATGTTTTTATGTAATATAAGGGCATAAAAGAAAAATACATGGTTTGTCAGTGCTAGTCATTAAAACTTTCAGAGGTGAAGAAAATGTGGTACATTTATGCTGTCCAACATGGTAGCCAATGACCACATATGACTAATGAGCATTTGAAATATAGCTAGCATGACTGAAGAAATACTTGTTTTTTTATTTTAGTTTTAGTTGATTTAACTGTATATATAAATAGTCATATGTGGCTAGTGACTATGATATCAGACAGCATTGAGCTTGATTAAAGGTTTTCAGAACATTCTAATTATGATCCTCTATTAGTATATGAGTACATTTATTTATAAAGTATATAAATACAAACTATATTGTTATTGGTTATATTATAAAATGTAAACAAAAATATATTACAAATTTGAAATAAAGATGGAATAAATATTATCATTAAAAGTATTCCAAATCATTATTGTTACAATTATCATTAGCTAGTATTTATTTCATTAGATAGTATGTTTAATATAGGATAAGTTATATCTTTAATAATAATGGATATAAATGTACCCCAGATAGTGTTCTTAAGAGTTTTTAATTTCTGCTAATTTTTTGTCAGATCTTATTAAACTGTCACTGTCTTAAGTCTACAAAAGTGTCCATATGATGAATAGGAGAGAAGTCAGCTCTGTAATTTCATTGTTATCCATGAATATATTTATTACATTGAATAGGTTGTCTGAATACTAAGATCTTTAACTTTGTTTATAAAATACGTATAATTTACAATGCTTTATGATATCCTAAAAGACAATAAAAAGAGCTCCACTGTCAACACCTCTAAGTGGTAGACAATTTATGTAACAAACATAAACTCTGATTAACAAAAACTTATGGCCTGGGGAGAAAACCTCATGGAGTCAATAGGTTATTAAATATTAGTAAAACAATTTCTTTATAAGCACTTTATCAAAATAGAAGTCCTAATATTTTCTTTCCACATTCAATGGTTTGAAAAACACAGTCTGTTTTTTTTTTTTTTAAACACTCTACTTTGTGTATCAGTCTAGGCAACATTGTTTTATCTTATTAATGAAAATACGAGATTAAAGAAAGAGAATCAATTTCTTGGGAGAATAGAAAGAAAGAAACAAAGAAAGAAGGAAAGAAAGAAGAATATATATAGTGGAAATGTTGGTTCTATGTGATCTCTACTAATTACTCTCTCATAGTTTTCTTTTCGGGAACCACCTCCTCTACACTTTTTTGTCCCTTTGATATAAGTGGAGCTAATAAATCACCATACCAATTACAGCTCCCCTCCCCACTGCCTTTTCACTGTGTAGTTCAAACTGACCTAAAGTGACATTGAATGGAACACTTGAGGAAGTAAAATACACTTTATTAGATAATGTAATGAGAAGTACATAGCATAACATGAAATCAACAAAGAAGAAAGTAGAAAAAAGAGTATCCTGAGCATCTTTGTTTAGGCACTCCTGAAATCTAAGCTTCACTTTTCTGTTATATAAATTAATACATTACTATTATTTCTTAAGCTAGTTTAACATCTGTCATCTCCAACAGAATATATTCTGAATAAAAGACTATGCTTTATTAGACATGTTACCACCTAAGAGAAATAATTGCCAAAAATTTTCCAAATTTGGTAAAATCTACACATTCAAGAAGCTCAACAAATCTAAGAGGGATAAACAAAAAGAGATCCATGACTAGACATATTATAACCAAATTGTTGAGAGCTGAGGATGAAGAGAAAATCCTGAAAAGAGCAAGAAACAAGCCATTCATGACCTATAAAGGATTAATAAAATTAATAGCTGATTTTTCATCAGAGATTATGGAGGCCAAAAGGAGCAAGGATGACAATTTAAAGTGCTACATTTTTTTTAAGTCAACCAAGAATTCAGTATCTGGCAAAAATACACTACAAAACTGAAATTAAGACATTTCCAGATAAATAAATGTTGACAACAGCATTGGTGTAGATTTGCCCCAGAAGAAATGTTTCTTCTAATTTTAGAAAGAATCCTTTAAACTGAAATGAAAGGACACTAGAAAATAACTTGAAGCCATATGAAGGAAACAAACAAATCCTGGTAAAGGTAATTGCACAACTTAATCTAAAATCAAGTATTATTGTATTGTTAGGTTGTAAGTCCTTTTTTTATTTTCTGTATCATTTAAAAAAATACATAAAAATAGAAATCTATGCTAATAGGCATATAATGTATAAAGATGTTATTTTTGACAGTAACACAAGAGGGGAAGGAAGAGCTGGATAGGAAGAAAGTTTCTGTATATTAACTGAAGCTAAATTGATATTAATTCACATTAGATTTCTATAAATTAAATATATTAATTGTAATCCCCTGGGTGATCACAAATAAAATATCTAAAAAATATACACAAAATTAAATGTCACAGGAATCAAAAGAGTACACTAAAAAAGAAAACCAAAGACAAAAGAAGGCAGTAGAGGAGAAATAATTTAAAAAGGAAAAGTATAAGACAAACAGAAAAAAAAAAATAGAAAGCAGAAGTAATCCTCATCAATAATGACTTTAAATGCAAATAGTTGTATTCTCTAATCAGAACACAAAGTCTATCAAAATGTATTTTTAAGAATTCGTGATCTAGGGATGCCTGGGTGGCTCAGTGGTTGAGAGTCTGCCTTTGGCTCAGGATGTGATCCAGAAATCCTAGGATGGAGTCCCACATCAGCTTCCCTGCATGGAGCCTGCTTATCCCTCTGCCTGGATCTCTGCCTCTCTTTGTGTCTCTCATGAATAAATCAATAAAATCTTTAAAAAATTAAAAAAGAATTTGTGGATCTAACTATATGCTATCTATAAGAGATTTACTTTAGATGGGAAGACACAAATCAATTGAAAGCAAAAGAATGGATAACATTTTCCATGCAAATAGTAACTAGAAAAGATTGATGATAGCTATATTAATATCAAACAATACAGACTTTAAGAGAAAGCTCTTACCAAAGGCAAAGACAGATCTAATATATTGACTAAAGGGTCAATTCTTCAAGAATATATACAATAAAAAACATATATAAATTGCACAACAGAACCCCTAAATATATGAAGTAAACACTGACAGAACTGAAGATAGAAATAGATGTTTTTTACAATAATAACTAAAGAACTTCAGTACACCACTTTCGATAATGGATAATGTGCATCTAGACAGGAAATCAACATGGAAACAGAGAACTTGACCAACACTATAAAGCAATTAGACCTAAGACATATAAAACACTCTACTATTAGCAAAATACACCTTTTTAATTATACATGTAATGCTCTACAGGGCAGATGATATATTAAGATACAAAACAAACTTAGATACATTTTAAAAGACTGATATCATGAAAACTATCTTCTCTAATCACAATGGAATAAAACTAGATATCAACAATAGAGAAACTAGAGACTTCAAAAATATATTGAAATTAACTTACTGCACTGATTAACTTACTTAGCTACTCTTAACCAGTGGGTCAAAATAGAAATCATAAAGACAAATGAAAACAAAACAAAACAAATATCAGAATTAGGGGATACTGCTAAAGCAATGTTTATAGGAAGAATTAATGTAGTAGACATATACATTAAAAGAAATACACCTCAAACCAATGCCCACACTGTACACTTTAAAGAACTATCTTAGAGAGAGAGAGAGAGAAAGAAGTAAATCCACATCTAGCTGAAGAAAGGAAATTATAAAGATTAGATCAAACATAAATGACATTAAAAATAGAAAAGTATAAAGAATCAAGGAAACTAATACAAAGTTCTTTGAAAAGATAAAAGAAGCTAGCAGCCTCTTAGCCAGACCAAGAATGAAAAAACGAAAGAGAAGAAAGAAAGAAAGAAAGAAAGAAAGAAAGAAAGAAAGAAAGAAAGAAAGAAAGAAGAAAAGCAATGAATAAAATCAGAAATGAAGGGATGCCTGGGTGGCTCAATGTCACCTTTGGCTCAGGTTGTGATCCTGAGGTCTCAAAGCAGGCTCCCACAGAGAGCCTACTTCTCTCTCTGCCTATGTCTCTGCCTCTCTCTCTCTCTCTCTGTGTCTCTCATGAATATGTAAACATAATCTTTGAAAAAATAATCAGACATGAATATGGAAACACTGTAACTGGCACTATAGAAATAAAAGTGTTATAAAAGACTACTATGAACAACTATACATCAACAATTTAGATAACATAGATATAATAAAGTCCTACAAACAAAGAAGTTACCAAAACTGACCTCAGAACATAGAGGAAGAATCTCAACAGATCTGTAACAAGAGATTGAATCAATAATTTAAAAAACTCCTAACAAAAATAGTTGAGCAACAGATGGCATCATTGATGCTTTCTACCAAACATTTAAAGAATTAACATCACTACTTCTCATACTCTTCCAAATAATAGAAGAGAAAGCAATACTATATAACTCATTTAATAAGGCCAGTATTATCCTAATACAAAATCCAAATAGTGCACAAAAAGAAAACCACAGACTCATATCCATTATGAATATAAATACAAGAATTCTCAACAAAGTACTAGTAAACCAAATCCAAAGCATACTAAAAAGATTATACACTAGGGTCAATTGACACTTATCCCAGTTAGGCAAGTTTGGCTTAATGTAAAGAAATCAATCATAAAATACATTTTTTCAACATGTATTAATGAAATCAATGTGATCATCTGAATTGGCAGAGAAAGCTTTTAACATATTTGAAGATTCTTTTATGGGGAAAACAGACAACTAGGAATCAAAGAGAGCTACCTCAATATCATAAAATAAAATATGGTGGGGGGATATCCACAGCTAACATAACGCAAGGCTGAAATACTGAAAGCTTTCACCTTAAGATCAGGAACAAGACAAGTATGCTCATTTTCATCAGTCCTATTCAACACTGAACTCAAAGTTCTAGTCAGAACAATTGGGAAAGGAAGAAGTAAAACTATTTCCATTAATAGATGTCATGATCTAATACTTAGAAAACCTCAATTAATCCACACCCACAAAAATACTGTGGGTATAAAAAGACTCGGCAACTTAGCAGAGTCCATAATCAACATATAAATATTGGTTGGATTCTATACACCAGCATTAAACAACAACAACTACAACAACAAATTGTGAAAACAATTACATTTATAATAAACATAAAAAAATCACTAGAGATGATTTTAACCAAGGAGGTGAAGGATTTGTATAATAAAAACCAAAAAGCATTGCTGAAAGAAGTTAAAGAAGACCTAATAAATGCAAAGTCACCCACGTTCGTGAAATGGAATACTTACTATTGTTAAGATGGCATCCTGGAGAGTCTATAGATGTGATGCAATCCCTATCAAAACTCCAACACCATTTTTTTTTTTTTTTTTGGCCAAGTGGAAAGCCTAACCTCAAATTCATATGTAATTGAAGGGGTTCTAAGAAGTCAAACCAAACTGGAAAAAACAAATTTGGAGAACTCACACTTCCTGATTTCAAAACCTACTACAAAGCTACAGTGAACCAACCAGTTCACCAGTGGTACTCATGTAGGAGAGATATATAGAGACCAATGGAATAAAATTGAGAGTCTAGAAGAAACCATGCATCTATGGGCCACTTTTGACAAAAGGTCCTGAGATAATTCAGTGGGGGAAAAATAGTCTCTTCAACAAATGATGCAACAACTATGCACATGCAAAAGAAAGAAGATGTACCTCTACCTTATACCGTATAAAAAAAACTCACTTAAAAAGGATTTAAGACCTTAATAGAGTTAAAACTATAAAACGGGCAGCCCAGGTGGTTCAGCGGTTTAGCGCCACCTTCAGTCCAGGGTGTGAACCTGGAGACCCGGGATCAAGTCCCACATCGGGCTCCCTGCATGGAGCCTGTTTCTTCCTCTGCCTGTGTCTCTGCCTCTCTCTTTCTCTGTCTCTCATGAATAAATAAATAAAATCTTAAAAAAGAGGGAAAAAAAAGAGGAAAAAAAACCTATAAAACTCTTAGAAGAAACCATAAAAGTAACTCTTCATGAATTTGGCTTTGGCAATGGATTCTTAACACATGGCCCCCAAAGTATGAGCAGCAAAAGAAGAAAAAACAAAAGGTAAACTGGATTTCTTCAAAATTTAAAGTTTTGGTGTATAAAAAGATATTACCATGAAAATAAAAATTCAGCTATAAAATGGGAGATATACTTGTAAATCATACATCTGACAAGGATCTAGTAGGTAGAATATATAACTAGCTCTTAAACCTCAACAAAACAAACAAACATCCCAATTAAAAAATAACCAAAGGACTTTAGTAGACATTCCTCCAGAGCAGATATATAAATGACCAACAGACACATGGAAATATGTTCAATATTATTAGTCATTAGGAAACTTCAAATCAAAACCACAGTAAATTTCCAATTCACATCCCCTACAAGAGTATAATTTTAAAAATTAAAAAAAAAAAACTTTAAAAAAAGATTGGTGAGGATTTGGGGGAATAGCAAACCTCACTCATTGCTGTTAAGAATGTAAAATGTTTCATCTGCTGTGGAAAGATTTGGTGGTTATTGAAAAAGCTAAACACAGAACTAATATGGGTGCTGAACATCTCTAATTATTAGGAACATGCAAATCAAAACCACAGTGCGATATCACCTCACACTATTAGGATGCCTATTAACAGACAGGAGTTAAGAAATGCTGGTAAGGATGTGGTGGTGGGAATGTAAACTGGTGCAGCCACAATGGAAAAAGGTAAGATTCCTCTAGAAATTAAAAATAGAATTAGCTAGGGAGCTTGGGTAGGCAGTTGGTTAAGCCTCAGACTCTTGGTTTCCACTCAGGTCGTGATCTCAGGGTCATGAGATCTAGTCCCATGTCAGACTTTGCCCTAAGCACAGAGTCTGCTTAAGATTCTCTTTTCCCTGTATTCCTCCCCTCTGATCAATTTCTCTCTCTCAAATCAATGAAAAAATCATTAATCATTAATCTTTAAAACAGAATTACCATATGACTCAACAATCCTACTTCTGGGTATAAATCCAAAGAAAACAAAAACCATCATTTCAAAGAATATCTCTACTCTCATGTTCACTGTAGCATTACTCGCGACAGCCAGGGTGTGGAAGCAACCTAAAAGTCTATCACACACATATATATTTTATACACCCAATATAAAATGATACATATTCTATATATATAATGAAGTATTTTATATGTGGAATATATGATACATTTATGTGATAAATATTACATGATATATTTTTAAAAAAGGAAATCTTGTCACTTGTAACAACATGGGCAAATCTGAAGGATATTATGTTAAGTGAGATAAGCCAAACAAAAAGACAAATACTGCATGGCATAACCTATATATGGAATATTTTTTTAATCATGTTATAGACACTAAGAGTAGAAAAATGATGGCCAGCATGGAGGAAAATGGGGAGAAGATGGTACAAGAGTGTAAGTGTTCAGCTATAAGATCAATAAGGTCTGAGAATCTAATGTAAAATGCGGTGAGTATAGTTGATAACAATACAATCAAAAAAACAAAGATAAAAATGTCAGGTGATGAATGGATGTGGTAACTAAATGGCAGAAATCCTTTCACTGTATATATTTATATACATATAAAATATACATAATGTGGAGATTTTTTGGAGTCTCTCTGAGCTGGCACTGTGTTCAACAGCTCAATTCCTATCATTCACTTAGATCCCATGACTTGACAGACCCATTCTCATCTTCTCGGAAGTGTAGTTGGTCTCACCTATGGTCACCTATGTACAAGGTTTCCTATTCCTCCGATTCTCACCAATCCTTTTTCCAATTAAAAAAAATTATTATACCTCTTATACTTATTTTTTATTATACTTATTATAGCAGATGTGAAGTGGAACCTTGTTGTGCTTTGATTTGCAGTTTCCTAATGACTAATTGTATTGAACATATTTTCATGTGTTTCATATATTATATTTATATATGTATATATAAAATCACAACATACACCAAATATCTTATGATTTTATCTGTCAATTATACCTTAATAAAGCTGAAAAAAAATCAAAAGATTAGAAGAAAGGAAAACTAGATAAAAGAAGAAACATTGCAAAGCTGTTGCAGTCACCCCAGAAGCAGATAGTTAGTCTGGGCTCAAACAAGGTACCTTAATGGAGGTAAAAAAAGAACAGATACCTTATATTTTAAAAGACATAATTGGGATGCCTGGGTGACTCAGCAGTTGAGTGTCTGCCTTTGGCTCAGGGCATGATCCTAGGATCAAAAATCCGGGATCAAGTCCCTTATCAGATTCCCTTAGGGGAGCCTGCCAATGTCTCTGTCTCTGTCTCTGTCTCTCTCTCTCTCTTTCTGTCTCAAATAAATAAATAAATAATTTTTTAAAAGACATGATTGACAATATTAGATTCCAGAACAAAAGAGCTTTATAAATTCTCTAATTATTCTAGAGGTTGCTATCAACATGCTTCTGTTAGTCCCTTAAGTCTATTCGGGTTTTATCCCCATTATGTGCCCTATTATATCTATGCAGAGCTAAGAAAAAATATCCTCCCAGGTTTATGCCTGAGGTAAAATGCATTTCACTTTAAAATACCAGAAAGAGACTGAGTCTGCTGCTAGATGCTCAGCTGACCACTGTGTCTGGAAGTTACCATGACCTCTGAATCACAGGTTACGCTGCTGTCTCACAGAAGCTCTGGAATATGGATTACTAATATCAGCCTAGTTTATCAAATATGTTTTAAATAGAGATTACTTAAAAGTCTCTATTACTTAGGTTATTACACAGTAAGTGATCTACAGAGATGGATTAATCATTTATCATAAGCATTCCACATGTATTTTTAGGTAAATCATTTTTCCATTAAGGAGTAGAGCTACCTTTTAGTAAGTAGGAGATGTGAGAGATGTGAGGAGCCAAGTTTTATTTTGAATGGACTGTTGGAACCCAAAGTATGAGGAAACAAATGCAGGCGGTATAGCAAGTCATTCTGCTTGACTTGCAAGTCCTACCAGTCTCTTGCCATTGTCAGCATCGTCCTCTCTTAGAATGAAGGGCATTACTCACAAAAAACATGTCCAAGGGTAAAGAAGTGGGAGATCAGATGACCCAAAGTCTGGCCATGTGTAACTTCTGTGGTTCTTAGTAAATGTACAGAGGACACAGTGTCTGCTAAAAGCCAAGTGAATCAAGGCACAGACATGAGAAGGCCCAAAGTGAGGATTCTTTTTGAAATGTTTTTAATATCAGTCGTGCTTTTTGAGGCACAAGGTCAACACGAGAAAACTGATAAATTCTGCCTGTTGGAAGGACTTTGTGACATCATCTATACTTCAGAGAAGATGAGGACTGACCTGTCAAGTCATAGGATCAAAGTGAATGATGGGCACATAGAAATTGGGCTGTTGAACACAGTGCCAGCTCCAGAGAGACTCCAAAAACTCTCCATATTAAAGTGAGCATCAACCAATTTCTGAGTTTCACAGCATTCTCTGCAGTCCCATGAATAGATCTAGATTAAAGTCTTCGGGGGGCACCATGAGCCTTGCTTGCCTGTAACAGAAAATCTGACCATGTGGTTATGACTCAAAAGCCCCTGCTATTGTACAGTGCCTATTTAAAAAATATCTATCTATCTATCTATCTATCTATCTATCTATCTATCTATCTATATCTTATTTATCTTAGAGAGACAGAGATAATAAGAGAGAGCACAAGCCAGGATGGGAGGGAGAAGCAGGTTCCCCACTGATCAAGGGAGCCCAACTTGGGGCTCAGTCCCAAGACCCTGGGATCATGACCCAAGCCCCGAAGACAGATGTTTAATCAACTGAGCCACTCAAGACCCCTTACAATATCCATTTTGAAAGAAAGGTCAACACTAGGGGAGACTGTATTGGGCAAAAGATGTGAAGTCAAGTTCCCTAAAATAACCATATACAGTAAAATTCTATATTAAATTCCCAAACTCAAAATGCCTCCCTATCAATACATATGCGTGTACACACACACATACACACACACACCCCTCTGGAAAGAGATGATTAGAAAAGGTTAAAGAAGAGCCTATAGAACTCTAATAACATGCATAAGCCCCAGGGGGATATATCAGCCTTAACTAGCTCACTATTGCCAGATAAATATAGCTTTTTATCTTAGCTTTTCCTACCTAAACTCATTTACTCCAAGTCAATTCCCAGATCCCATTAGCATTTTTGTCCCCATGAAAATTTCCCATACACTATGCTTCCTGATTGTAAATTAAGTGAAATAAACGTGTATCTGTCTTTCTCATCTTCTTAAAAATAACCACACATCTTCATGTCTTTCCTGCTATGTTTATTCATTCAATCAAAAGATAATGGTGACTATAACAAAAATTCGTTCATTTTAGGTTTGTCTTGGGTAAACTGAGAAATAAAAACAAATTTAACAGTATAATCTACACTCTGTTTTGCAAAATAAGATAGCAGAGAAAAGCTACAGAAGAACAAGGATTATGTAATACAATTAAAATGCCCACTGAATACAGTTAATAGAAAGTAAACAAGCTTCTCAGACTAACATTCCATAGCCTTATTTTTCCAAAAATAAAGAAACAATATTAGATTGTGTTTATTTTTTTACATATATGAACTACTAATTTTACCTCACTGAAAGTACCTAATCTCTATGTATAATACTCATCTTTTGTCTTCATTGTTAAACATTGAACAATTGATTTAATATGCATTAGTCTGGTAATACTGTGTTCCTCATTTGATTTCTATATTAAGATCACCACCTTTAGGGACGCCTGGGTGGCTCAGTGGTTGAGCCTCTGCCTTCTGCTCAGGTCCTGATCCCAGGGTCCTGTGATCTAGTCGTGCATTAGGCTCCCTACAGGGAGCCTGCTTCTCCCTGCCTATGTCTCTGCCTCTCTCTTTTTGTCTCTCATGAATAAATGAAAAATCTAAAAAAAAATCATCATCTTTAAATATTGAATACTTAAAACCTAAATCTCAACTATCAGCATTCTTTACTTTTTAATTGCATAATGAGAGGAAATCATGTCATGTAAAAATATAATTTTTACTTTAAAATTGCATCCACTGTTGCTTTTTAAAAGATGATTGTTGAAATAATTGTGTCAACTTTCAGGACTTTACAAGTAAACTAAGACACTTAATCTTGAAAAATCATAAAAAAATGAGTCAACTTATCTTTTAAACAAATTTCCTTTGCCACTGGCAAGCAGTTGTAATACCATTGTAAATCCTGTAACTCAGAATACAGAAATTCTGATTGTTTTCACCATAGCAATTGGTATAATGTGTTAAAAACAAAACAAAAACAAACAAAGAAAAACCTTTGGTATCTTGAAATTTCTTCTGATTTGTTTGTAGACAAGAGCATCTGCTATCCTTAGGAAAGCCATGAGGGTGGAATCCCCCCAGACTTGAGAATGTCAAAACTGCAACATCTGTGGTCATTGCAATGCCTATGATTTGAATACTAAGTGATGTATCAATGTCAGCACATGTTAAAGGGATTTTGGAATCTGGATGATTGGTCCTAAAGGTACAATCTACTTTCTTTTTCAGTTGTCTGAGTTTTCAAGTTTGATCTTTAAATCTCAGACAACTGAAAAAGAATGTAGATCTTTCCCTGGGTTGTAGGATAACTGTACTTACGTGCTGCAAGTCAATCCTTAATAATAACTGACTCTAAAACTCATTCGAAGAAACTGAATTAATTCAAGACAAGATACAATCTCTACAGTCAAGGAATTTACAGTCTATCTAGAGACACTGAGATATAAACTATTAATTGCAATTCATTTAAATAAATACATAAAAATTTAACATAATATTATACTGAGATATTATTAAAAGACAACCACAAAATTTCTAGGCAGGTAAGAGGAGGAAGGAAAACCTGGTTTTAAGACAGTGTGAGAAACAAAGCAGACACACACACACACACACACACACACACGCACACACACATGCACACACACACAAATCTAAAACCCAGGTAATGCAAAAAGGAAGGATACTTATTTCAGAATGCTGGTGCCAAAGAATGAACTAAACCAGATCATTTCTAAAACACGAGTTTTCTTTTTTAACTTTAACTTATTCATACTAAGATATTTTCATTTACTTTTTGTTTGACATTCTTTTATTTTTCCCACAGTGATATTACGGTACAGACAAAAGAATGTTAGGATGCAGTTGCTAGGTAAAGTTCTGTCCTTGGGCAAGCCATTTAACTGCTGTGCACCTTGTTTTCCATTTATTTTAATTGGAAGAATAATCCAGACAACCTCTATGGTACTCATTAGTGATACGATTATATTGGAGGGAGGGAAGCTTAAGGTTATTATTTTTATCATTATTTTTACAAATTTATAGATTCACAAATGAAAATATGTGTCTGCATGTATTTTTCTATTCCCATATGATGAAATAATAAAAGATAATTCAATATAAAAAATTTAGGTCACTGCAGAAATCAGGAGGGCTAACAATTTCTACAGTTGATCTTCTTTTAACCATGTAAAAAAAGATACATTGTCAATTATTTAATTCTCATTACCAGACTCTAAGCAAGGATTTATTTAGAATCGAAGCCTAAATTTCTCATATTATTAATTATATTACCAAGTGATGAAGTGGATACTATTTTCAAGCAATTGTTATAATTACTGAAGCAATATTTTCAATGTCTATAGACAAAGCCAGATCAAAATTCTAATCCTAATAATATTATGGCATTTCATTGAAATGTCTTACCATTGTTACTCTCTGCTGTTCTTACGTTATTCAAGAATAAAATTTGGACATCCCTGTGAATGTATATTTGCTGTTCCATAAATATTGTTTGAAAGCTGGCATTTTTAATAAATGCTGAATAGAGAAAAAGCTAGGTATATCATAGTCATATTAAAATTAACACAAATAAACATTATCTTAATGAATACATTTATAGGATAAAGAAAATAATTCTAGAAAAAATTTCAGATGTCTACACCAGACACACAAATAATAGAGTATGTGGTTTCTACTCTCTGAAATTTTGTGTAGAAAAAAAGAACTTGGAGATGAGAACTTTGTGGGTTTTTATTTTAATGTCACATAGGTGTGGACTACATAAATTTCCAGAGTATGCATAATGGGGAGAAAATCCAATGAAACTTATTTTTTCTTCCTTCTTTTCTTAGGTATCTTCCTCAGTTAAAATTAGTGACCATATATTACTGTGCATACTATATTATTACCTATTATGTATCCATTGCATTTGGATTCATGTTACTAACATATCTATTTTTTTCTCTTACACTACATATTACAAAATACAACTCATGGTATCCCTAATAGAATATGGAGTCATATAGACATTTGGAAAATAATTAATTTTAGAAAAACACATTAAAGAAACTAAATGGGAAAATTAGCAATAAAAGCCAAGTGCTGTACTAGGTCAAGCAAAATTTTGGATTTCTTATTTTGCTATATTTTTTAAGATTTTATTTATTCATTCATGAGAGACACATAGAGGCGCAGAGACATAGGCAGAGAGAGAAGCAGACTTAACGTAGGGAACCCGATGTGGGACTTGATCCCAAGACTCCAGTACCCTGGGCCGAAGGCAGGCGCTCAAATGCTGAGCCACCCAGGCATCCCTATTTTGCTATATTTTAAAATGATGCTAAGAAATGAATTTCTAGGGGAACGTGGGTGGCTCAATCAGTTAAGTATCTGCCTTCTGCTTAGGTCATGATCCCAGGGTCTTTAGATCAAGCCCCAAATTGGGGTCCTTGATCAGTGGGATCCTGATTCTCCCTCACTCTCTGCTCCTCCTCCGTCCACTCTCCCTCTCTCAAATAAATAAATGAAATCTTTAAAAAAATGAATTTCCATGTGTAAGGTTTCTGAAACAACATGGCTCATTCTCACATGCTATTAATAAAAGAATAGTCCAAACACTTATGTATATAAGGTCTCAGGTATTGTGCTGTAGGCTAGTGATTTTATATTATATAAATGTCATAGGCTTAAAGTTTAGTTGGGCAAGTATACACATAGACAAATACTTCAAAATAACCACACACCCACTAACGAATGAAAACATGTCTAATTCATTTTTCATTGTATCTCCTATTCTTAGGTAGAACCTCAGTGAGAGAAGCTACTCTATAAATATATGTTAAATGAATGAACAATGAAGATAAGGACACAGGGAGAGCACTGAGGAGGAGCACTGAATTAGAATAAGTAGAGATTCGGGGACCCTGGATGGCTTAGTGGTTGAGCGTCTGCCTTTGGCTTAGGGCATGATCCCGGGGTGCTGGGATCAGGTCCTGCATGGGTTCCCCTGTGGCCTCCTTCTCTCTACCTATGCATCTGCCTCTCCCTCTGTGTCTCTCATGAATCAATAAATAAAATCTTAAAAAAAAGAAAAGTGGAGATTCTTATAAGAAGTAATTCTTATAAGGAGAATACAAGTAAATTCAGTGAGTAATATTTATCCATTCAAAGCTTAAATGTTCCAGTGTCAACTGTAATAGAACTTATCAAGTGTTTTTTAAAAACGGGCTCATAATGCTGCTCACCATGAATCAGGCAAAAGAAAATTTAAAGTACAAAGAGTTGGCCAAAAGCACGTGACTGTAACTCCGAAACCTAAAGACACATCTGTTGGGAGCCTGTAAGCAGGTGTACCGGAACTGGCTTAAAAGATATTAGTAATAGCTGTACAAAGTGTTTTAAGGACATTTTTTCATTTAATCCTCAGCTCAGTCCTGTGAAATAGGCATTACCATTGTTCTCATTTGCAGATTGAAAAAAAAAAAAAAAACGAATGAATGTCTAGAAAAGTTAAGTGGTTTATTTAAAAGCACACCACTAGTAGGTTGCACAGCTAGGAAAAAAAAAAAATCCAGTTCTGACTTCAGAATGCTCAGTGTTCTAGTGCTTACACACGATATACGAAAAACAAGAATAACTGCCACATGGTTGTAGCAACAATTCAGTAATAAGAAAGCTCCCATCTACTGAGCACCTGATATGTGTGAGAGACTGCTAAGAATTCTACCTACATTATTTTTTAATCCTCACATCAAGTTATAGGATCAGCATTATTCACATGAATTACATGATGAGAAAACTGAGCCTCCCAGTTAAGCTATATAACTTACTTAAGACTATAAAGTTAGAAATGACAGAGCTTAGATTTGAGTAAATCCACATTTTTGAAATCCACATTCTGTTCCCTCCTAAGATTGCTCAACTGCCTAAGGATGTAAATGTGACTATTCAAATATATTGAAAATTCAGAATTGGAACAAAAGATGACATTATCCTAGATAGACATAGCACCTGAGTCAAATTTGGCTCTAAATACTGTAGTGATTCATTACAGTAATACCAAAGAGCCCTGCTTTGTTTTTTCTAGAAAAAAAGCTGAATTCCTTAATATGCTCATTTATTAAAAACATGACTATCATTTTTATTTGGAAATATGGTTTAAATATCTCTATGATTTAAATGAAACTTCTCACCAGTCATATCAAAATATTTAACTGCATCACTCATGTGCATATAAATATTGCAATGGCCCCCTTTGGTTCCATGGTATCAAGGCCAAGTTCTATTACCAGTATATATGTCTTCCATAATCTGGCCTACGTTTGATTATCAATCAAGGTTTACACGGCACTATTCCAACATAAATGCTTCCCTCCAGACAGACCTATTTCCTTTTTCAAAACTCTCTTATCTCTGTGCTTTTGTTCATCCTAATTTTGGAGAAAATGCTTTACTGGAATCACCTGTTTGAAATTAGATTTACAAATGCACAGTGTTTTGCGGCATCTGTGACCTATCCTGCAATCCCATAAAAGGTGACAAAACATCCCCTTACTAACATTAAAGCACTGATCTAAAAAAAAAATAAAATAAAATAAAGCACTGATCTATAGTTACCCTTTTAATTTCTACTGAGACACTTTCTTTTATTTAATAAATTTATTTTTATTGGTGTTCAATTTACTGAGACACTTTTAGTTAATACTTCTGAG
Source organism: Canis lupus familiaris (assembly GCF_011100685.1). Classification (NCBI taxonomy): domain Eukaryota; kingdom Metazoa; phylum Chordata; class Mammalia; order Carnivora; family Canidae; genus Canis; species Canis lupus. The sequence goes on from NC_049240.1 coordinate 45,330,198, forward strand.
AGTAGTCGCGATTATCTGCTTGCAATTATATAACTGGCTATTGTTACATGTTGCATTATATATACAATTATATATAATACAGTAATCATATATGTTAATTATAATGCATTATATATTGTTATACATTGTATTATATAACTGGTTATTATCATATAACTGGCTATAACACACTGGAAAGAAAAAACTATCACAAATGCAGATATCACTATCAAGAATGCTGACCATTGCTAATATTATTGCTCTTCTACAAACATGGTTATGGAATAGAACAAATCCTCTATATAGAATATTATGTTAGGTATACTAAACCATCTAGACTTTCTATTATTTTTTATTGACCATTAACTACCTTGCTTTACTAGGTTGATCAGAATACTTCAAACACCACGTCTATCCATCACAAGACATGATCTTTTGGAGGTCTGTGTTGAGCAGATGGTCAATGTCTGTAGCCAGAATGCCTGCCAGTGTTACACCGCATTCACTTCTGCTAGCAATGCATGCATCAACAGATCATAGTCCACATCTCAGACACTGGAAATCATTCTCACATTGTAATCAGTATTTTCTCCTCTTTTCTGACAAGAAGGACAATCATGGACTTCTAAAATATGTATTTGTTAAGTATCAACTTGGCAACACTCTTGGCTTTGAGGATATTTTTTTCTGACTCATAATGGATTTCTTTGTCATATTTTCAGACAGTGGGGGAAAATACCTGGTATTAGCATATGTTCCAAGGACTATAGACTTATTTTTTTCAAGTACTCTCTGCTTGGCTGGAGGACATCCAGTTGTATTTTTGCTCAATTGTCCATGCTCTGCTACTCTAGACCACACATTTGAGCTATCAAATGACTTACAACAGATTTTTTTCTGATCTAAATAATCTTTACAATTTTGAACCATGTAAAATTTATCATCACATATGTGTGTGTGTGTGTATGCACATGCGCATTTGGATGTATTCCTCTTTTTGTATTTTAACAAAATACAAAAAGCTTCTTTAGAGAAGCTATAGGAAATCAATTGTCAATAAATGGTGAGCAGTTGTAGATAATAAATGATCAATATAAGATGTGTCACCCTTTTGTAACATTTTTTTTTTTTTTTAAAGCTGGGACTATCTCTATGTCAGACTGAATCAGAATCAGAGGGAGTAATTTTTTTTCTGGCTTTCAACCAGATTAAGTTTGCACCCATATGTTTTAGCTATGGCTGTGATTTTTTTTTTTTTTTTGGTTCGGTGTTGAAGTAGGAGCTACTTTCTCCTCCCATTTTCATACTAGTCAATTAATTAATCTTAGAATGGAGTATAGCCAAATCAAATCTGTAAAATGAATGCGAACTTCAAACTATATACAATAACATGCTTGGCTGAAATGTTTCTCAAAAGAATGGAAGTAATTAAATATTAAATACAGAGTAGATAGGCCAATCAAGTGATATTTGTGCCCAAAGCTTCTGAATAAACATTCAATGCATTATTTTAATAGTGTCTGATGTAAATATAACAGGGAAATTCCACAGAAAAATTTACAATGAAACTGAAAACTAAGGTGATTCAAAGGTGTATTTATCTGAGTACTTTATTATTTCTTGAACTATAGTGTATTTGTTATAGGATTATAAGATTATAGACACGATCAAGATACTTGCAAATTCTAAAATATTGTGAAGGTGTTAATATCATTGTAATTATTTCATAAAGATTGTTCAGACTTTTCTGGATGGATTATTAGCTTAAATTTGGAGGATTTACTGAGACATTTCAAAATGATCTACTTCATTATAGAAATTCTAAATCTTTACAGTAATGCTTTCTTTCATTCATAACAAAATACTGAAAATATTGATCTTTCATGAGGTTTAGATAAGAACTTTTCCTTTCTCTTTTTACTCATAGCCAACCATTTCTTCCCCCACTTGACTTCCCATTAGTCATCTAAAGTATGGGTTGAGATGGGCAGTAAAAGGGGATATTGTTAGCTGCTTCTTAGAATGAAGACATTGAAAAAGAGATGAGTGACTTTATTTCCTGGGATTCAGGCTACTACTGTATGATAATAATAATAATAATAATAATAATAATAATAATAATAATATCAGAGCCCTATAGTATTGAATACAATAGAAAATGTATGGAGGCCCACTATCAAGACTCCATGTTAAAACTCTTCAGTCTAGTAGGGAAACAGATTTATCTAGCAAGCTAATGTGACCCCCCATAGTATTTATTTATTATATGCTTTAGAAGACTTAATTGCTTACAACATTTTAGGATAAATTATCAGTCTCCATTTTGCATTTCTTTAAAAGGGACATCTAAAAATTGTAAAACTAAAAAAACCCATTGTGATTCATTTTCTTCCCTGTTTAATTCAACCCTTTAAGTTTTATGGAAGACTCTCTTAGTAAGGAGATGTAATTTTAATTATTTTAGGAATGTGAAAATCTGGTCTTTTAATCTATGTGAAGTTGAATTTTACTTGAGGACTAAAATCAACTTGCATCCTTCTCAGAAGTTTTATTAATACATAAATGGAGTTTGGGATTTTAGGTAGGGTTTAAAACAATTGTTTAGTGATTCATAAAACACTGGAATTAATTGATACTTTCTTCAATGAGACAGTGAGTTACATTTTGGCTTTAAAATTTTTCAAGACCTTATAATCTATTATGATACTAACTACAGATTCTTTCAAAATCCCTGACTCCACAATTTGCCATAAAAATCTACTTTAAATTTGTAGTGCTTAAGTAATGAGCTTTTAGGATATGGCTAATTCAGGCCTCTCAAAATTTTTTTTTGAGTGTAGCTTTGTTTCATCCCACATTTCTGTACATATAGACTTTAAATATCTCTGCAAATTGCTCTGCTGGGGTAATCACAGTTATGCTGCCCTACTTCTGATTAAATCCTAAAAATCACTCCCATCATCTTGAGAATATAATGTTTCATAATCCTTCTAAGGAAAGAGAAGATATTCTTGCTCTATTGCATTCATTTTCCTGGATCTCCAAATCCATCAGGTAATCTACATAGTGCAGATGTTGTATAAAAAAGAAACAAAAAAAAAAAAAAGAAAGAAACTCAGAAAGTTTCCAGGTGTGTCTAAATCATTAAGTCATAAGAAGTTAAGATAAAAGTACAGTAAATTACTTGTCAATACAATTACCCAATCCCTTTTCATCTCAAACATATAGGTGATTAATTGTTCAAAGCTTCACTCAATAGCACACAACATTGTAGGCCTGAGGCTAGTTTTCAGAACAAAGAAATTGGTTAGAAATTTTAACAATCTTTCATAAGTTTCTTTGATGTGATGAGGCTGGTAGCAGTTACACTAAGTAAAATCAGTTTTACTTTTCTTGATTTTCAGTTGGTATGTGTACTTCAGGCTATTTTACTAAAGTTGTAGTTAATTGTGAGAATAATAATACTAAAAAGAAAGTAAGAAGAGAAGTAAAAGAGGAAAGAAGAAAGAAAGTAATAACAAGTTCTAAGAATCCTACATAAGCATTTGTTATGTATTTTAGCTTTGGAGTGATGTTTTGTGTGATAGAGCTAAATTTTCTTTTTCTCAAAATGAGAAGTATAGATGTGAAAATAAGTTACTTCTGACACTCTAGTGGAAAAAATATGTTGAGTTGAATGCAGAATAGCGTAACTTGAAACAGAAATGAATAAATTATCAGTTGTTCCTATAGTTATATTGGTTCTGCCACGACAGGCTTATCAGGATGAAACTCACAGGAGTCTTCTTTAGGGTCAGCATATTTGAGTTCTAAGAAAAACGAACCACAGTAATTAGCTTACTGTAATAGGTTAACATAAAAACTGTTAAAAAAATGGAAACTATTTATCCTCTTCATTTTGAGCAGCGCCTTCATTAAAAGAGAGAACTCCTCCCCCATAATTATTTTTGTTGACCATTTAAAAAAATATGAAGAAAGGACTTTATTTTGTATTTGTCAAGTCCTAAGAGACAATTAGACCATACTACATCATAGCAGTAGAATTATTCAGTAGATCTCTCTTGTTTATTCATCTCCAATCCTACCGCCCCCCCCCCCTCAAAAAAATAATAGTTCTCAGTGCTTTGGAAAATACTGCATCACAGAAGAGTTAGAATGCTCTAGAGAATATCATCTGGCCAATAATACCAAAAAAACAAAAAAACAAAAAACCCAAACGTATTACTTGGAATAATTGGTGTCTTTATAAAATGGTATGTATTTAGTAACAACTGAATAATTTATAACATATTAGATACAAAAATGGCTGGTACAATAGTTTTAGTAGCCGAATTAGATACACATATGAATTGTGTAGTATGGGTACAAATAAAAGAGGATTTTTGTTTAAGGAGGAGCCAAAATGATCAAGAAAACATGATTTCCCTTGGTCACACATATAAGAAAAGTAACTGTACAGATATTACCTATAATCCTTTCTTTAAGAAAAGGATTACTTTCCTTGTTATTTTACTGGTACAATACTACAAATGAGGGGAGATAGAGAAGGATATGATCAGTCTAAAGGTCCAGAACATGATAATAATTTAGTCTCGTTAATTATGATGTAACAAGAAAATAGGATTCCAGATAAAATCAGTCTTAAATTTAAAACAAAATATATTGTAAATTAACATAACATGTTAGTAAAACATGACCATTTCAAAAATATTAGGAATGGATAATTTTAACATTCTTTTTTTGCCAATCTTCATATTCTTTTCTCTGTATGGCCTTTCCTGTTAGTACAGTACAATTTGTACTAATTTATTTCTTATAAAAATGAACATTTGGAAGTTTTGTCAATTATAGTCTATGGGTAGCAGAATGGATAGAGAAGAAATGGGCTTAGTTCTTTTATAAGCTTTCTTCCAGGTAAATACTTAAAGTAATTTGATCCTTGTAACAAAAAAAGTGATGTAGGTACTACAATTTTCCTTCTACAAATAAGAAAACTGAGGCACAAAGTATTCACTACTAATCACTAGGTAGAAGATCTTACCTTAAAATAAATCATTTAGTTGGCTTTCTAATTTGACTACAAGAGACGTTATTTTTATAATTTTTCAGTATAGGAATATGTAAAATGATAATATGGTTTATAAATATGTGATAATAAAATTTATTATCCAAACTAAGATATTTTTAAGAATGAAAGAAGGCTCTTAAAATAACTCTGGGACAATTGTAACAAACTGGACTTCATGTAGGCGAATGGGAAAATAGATCACCTTAGGTATAATTAAGGAAAGTATGATTAGCTCATGTAGGCAGAATATAAGAATTATTGTATTTCCATGTAAGAAATTATACAGTAGTTAACTAAAGTTAATTTTTCAATTTCAAATTTAGATATTATACACACAAATGCACACATGCACACATGATATATTAGAGATACTTATTAAAATGCTAATGAATAGTTTCCAAAGCATTTTGGTAGCAGAAATTAGTTGTCATGTTAAGGATGTCATATTAAATTATTTGCTTGAAATCAACTCACTTTTCCACAATGGATAGGTTTAATGATCATGTCTGTATTATATCTTAGAAGTAGCTTATAAGTGCCTCTGGTGAAGGGATGCAATAACTTGTATTAAATATATGTTCCCATATTTGAATTTGCTGTAAACTTTAATTTGATTTCTTTAAAGAATATTTATTATTTGACAGAGCAAGAGATAGACAGCACAAGCAGGGTGAGCAGCAGAGGGACAGGGAGTAGCTGGCCCCTGCCAAGCAGAGAGCTTGATGCAGGAGTCCATCCTAGGGTCCCAGGATCAAGACCTGAACCAAAGGCAGACACCTAACCGACTAAGCCACCCAGGTGCCCCTGCTGTAAGCTTTTAACATCAACTAACTCACCAGATAATGGATCTTTCCAGAGAAAGTGATTGTACAGTTTCTTGCATTTGAAATCCATAGACTAGGATTAAGCCATGGTTAGATAAGGCATTTTAAAAGCCTTCAAAAAAAAAAAAAAAAAAAAAAAAAAAAAAGAAGAAGAAGAAGAAAAAGCCTTCTACAAAGAGGACCACATCTCCAATACTTCTCTCCCACAAAATTCAACAAAATAGATTTTCCAGGGATAATCTGAAATGAAACCTATTGCTTTAGATTTTCTCATGGGAAGCATATTCTTTTAGGATTATTAATAAATAGAAAATTTCATTTTGGTTGGTTGGTAGCCTTGGTTCTAAATACATTTTATACATTGTGATATTGAAAAAGTCACATTACATTTAATAATTTAATAATTTTCAATGACATAGAAATATAGAGATGCATCTAATCAAATCCAGTGAAGTACCTGAAAAATTTGTTTATCTTAATTTTTCTATCTATGATCCTGGTGCAAAACAAACAAAAACATAAAATGAAAAGCTAAAATATAGATAACTACTCAAACACTAAATTTGTTCCCACTTAATATCTAGAGAAAGTTTATACCATATAATGCTGAAAGTCACTTTGGAAACATATCTTAAGAGGTTTTTGAAGGTAAATTCAGGGTAATAGCAGAACACAACTTCCATCAACTAGTCACATATTCTAACATACAGAAAGAAGAAAAGCCTGGAATTCAGGTGAAATCCTCATTCCCAGTTTTACTTTTTTAACATCTGCATAAGCTTAGGGGATTGCATTTAAACTATCTAGGCCATATGTTTCTAATCTGAAATGCAAGGACTTGGGACCAATAACATTTTAAGATTTTTTAGACATCCATGGTTCTAGAAATATCTTAAAAAGTAGTCATGAATCAACTAAGCTAGGTCCATATTCACTATCACCACTAGAGAATCTTCTCTAGAAACAGCCAATCAGGTAACAAAATATGATGTAAAAAAATAAATCTGCTTTTTCATATCTATCACAAGTAAAGTTCTCTTTACTGATAAATGGATTCTCAAAATAAATTTAGTAATTTGTTCTATTCCCTCCTAAAGGCTTAATCTATTGAAAATTGGTTTAATTTCACTTTCAATGTTTTTTAATATAATCTTCATGTCATCTGCTCCCTTTTTCCTCTTTCATTTTGTCATTTTACATAGTAATAGAATATCAAAATATATTTATTCTCCCCCAGGACACTAATATATTAATATTAAAATATATTTCCATGAGATTTATGTTTGCATTAGACAAGGTATTTGATCAAAGACATTGACTTTCTTTATTCTTAGGTAAATATAGCAGTATAGATGAAGCTGGATTGCAACAAGCACCATTACAACAAATTTCTCTACATGGCATCCAGTGAAATACAGAGTTTTAAGGTTGGACTGATCTAAGTTAAGCTTCCCTTTATAGTCTTATGGTCTTGAAAGAGTTACTGATCTTTCAAAGATATAGTTTCCTCAATACTATATGATATAGTGATCTCTATCATTCAAGTGATTCAGAATATGAAATAAAAAAATAGTGCAAATGCCCTCACATATAAAAGTTACATTAACTCATTTCAATAAAATATGTTAGCTAGTTAATTAGGTGGCTATATACATAGTGGAAAGAATGCAGGATTTTACCTACAAACATATTTGGGTTTAAATCTCGGCTGTGTTACTTATCAGAGCTATGTGTCCATTTACATAATGTTTTCCATTCATCCACTTGTTCATTGGAATAATGGAGAATATAAACCAGTATGACAGAATTATTATGAGATTTACATGAGATAAATTTTGTAAAAGATGTTCTATAACTGTCCATTCTCTTCCCTCTCCTTCTATAGAGTGTAAACTCTGGCCTATAGCACACGCTTGTACATTATTCATCCATTCAAGAAAAAATATGGCACATCTACTATGTACAAAATACACAGATGTATATCCATTATTTATGGATATAGTAGTGCAAAAGAGAGACAATACGCAACTCTTATGAAACTTATATTTTACATGTTAACAATGTAAAAAAATAAAAAACATAATTTCAGATAATAATAAAGGCCAAAAAGAAAACGAAGATGTTGTAGTTAAACCAATACTTATGTGAGCAAGAAAAGCAGTCACTAAATTGGATGGTCAGGGATGGAATCTCTGAAAATGTGCTATTTTAGCAGAATTAAAGAAGGATTTAACCACGCAGTAATTTGATAGAGTGTTTGGTAGGAAAAAGCAAGGGGACATGGTTGTATATCATGAATAGAGATTAGACGGCTTGTACTGAGTTTGTTGTAGGAGAATTTGAATTTAGAGAAAATCCAAAAGTAGCAAGACTGAAAAACAGTTGAGAGCCAGAGTAAGTGAAATGTATATTTCCTGAGAAAAACAAAAAAACATAAGCAAGACTTATAGATCATTTAAAACCAATCTATGATAATACAGACACTGTATTTCAGATTCAAAACAAAATTACATGGCTTCCTAAATCCAAGAAAATTCCTTATGTAGTTTAACTCAAACTGCAACGTGATAAGTTCACTTCTTAGTACTATTCTTTAATACTGTCTCCATTTTAGGACATAATGCTGTAGAAACCATTGGATAAAAAAATATAATAATGTATTTACAAGGATTTTCACTGTAACATTTATAAGACAAAAATTAGAACAACCTAAATATTCATCAGTAAAGAATATGTTGAATAAACCACGAATTTCTCTTATAAGGGGATAATACACACTTATATAAAAAGATGATGAAGATCTATATGAAAGTGAAAATATCAACAAATTGAACAAAATATTAGGTTACATAACATCACATGTAGTTTAATGCAATTTATGCAGTTATGCAACTCTCTTCAGACACCAGTATGTGTGTAAAATCATAGATATAGATACATATATATAGACATATATATGTATCTATATCTATCTATATGTATATCTATATATCTATATCTATATCTATCTATATATCTCTGCATCCAAAAGAAGAACACTCGACAACAAAACATGTTTCTAATGGGTAACTTCAGGCAATAGCATTTTTTTAAAGATTTTATTTATTTATTCATGAAAGACCCAGAGACACAGGCAGAGGGAGAAGCAGGCTCCCTGCAGGGAGCCCGATGTTGGACTTGATCCCAAGACCCCGGGATCACGCCCTGGGCCAAAGGCAGATACTCAACTACTGACCACCCAGGTGTCCCAAGAGCACTTTATTTTATTGAATCTTACTTTAAAAATTATGCCCTATGTTGTAATTTTGTTTACCGTAAGATTACATGTAGCCAAAACAGAATAGCGTCCCTGAACTTTAACATAAATGACCCTCATAATAAGCATTTTGCCTTATTTCTCAAATAAATCATTGCAATTTAGCAACACTTTTCAGAATTTTATCTCCTATAATAGCTTTCCATTATCTTAAGGTATATTGAAGTGATAATGTTACTTCAAATAGGGTATTTTTCTATAAGCACTAAAAAAAGTCCATTCATTATACATTTTAAAAATTCAATTAGCTATGCATATTTTCCCTTTTATTTTTTAAATATCTTATTAATTTATTCATGGGACAGAGAGGCAGAGACACAGGCAGAGGGAGAAGCAGCCTCCATGCAGGGAGCCCAGTGCGGGACTCGATCTAGGGAATCCAGGATCACGCCCGGGCCAAAGCAGGTGCTAAACTGATGAGCCACCAAGCGTCCTTCTTTTAAAGAATATTTAAACGTTAATGATTTTTTGATATTTTTACTGCAATTTTACATTATATGAATTTTGTAGGCCTATAGTTTTAGCTTTCATTTAAATGAGGACAAGCTTATTTAAACACTCCCATAAATCACCAGCTCTTGGACAAAAAACAAAAAAACGAAGATAAAATATAGTACAGACACTAAGGGGATTAACATTTAATCTTCATGGTTCAAATGAGGCATTTGGACTGAGAGTTTGTGAGGTCTTGGTATCTCTAGCCTATGATGTAACTGAAGAATAATGAAGCCATGGAACAGGTAAATGTAAACTAAAATTTCAAAGAAGTAAACGTAACATCTGTTCTGACTTGGGGAATAGAGCGTCAGGTGTAAATATCCCCAGTGTTTGTTCTTTATATTTCATATGAACTTGAGAAGGGTGAAGAGACACTTCTCAGGGAGAAAAACAGAAAATGTCAAGGTTCTTAAGAGAAACTTAAAATAACTGTTTACCTATCCAGTCCCTTGAAACAGGTAGGGCATTGAATCATAATATATGAGAATTAGTGTGAAAACAGAATTTAAATTGATATATTTGCAGGTGTCAAACTTGCTTGAATAGATGCAGTATCAAACTTCAGCCACTTTTGAACATTGGCAACTGCGCTGATAGTACATGTGCATAGGATGTGTGCACACGCAAGTGCGTGTGTGTGTGTGTGTGTGTGTGTACTCGGGGCTGCTCATGCTGTTGATCCAACAAATTCAGTTGGCTTTCATCTGACTTCCTCCGACTTCCAGTGTCAAAAATTGATTATTATCAGAGACAAGAAAAATAATGGGATATAAAGCATAGCTGATCAAAACATTACTCTAAATATGTCAAGAGAAAAAAATGTAAGCTGAGCAAAAGAGTGCTAGAATGTATTGATTCGTTAAAAGCACAAACAGAATGCTGTGATAAGAATTTTTAAAATACTTTTTTTCATGCAGAGAAGTTGATTTTCAACTAGAATATAAATAGAACAAAGTCGTCAATGTGTTTTCTATAAACTACTGCACCACATACCAGATTGTCCTGAAATATGAAAAGAACCATTACGTCGTTTTTAAATTTACTTTCTCTTGTACGAAATTAACAATCCCAAATCACCTACTGCTAATCAGCAAACACCAGGCAGTATTGCCACAACAGGCAACTATTCAGAAAGTGTAAAAACTATCAGCTTTGGCTATTAGAGTTAAATACTTAGAATCCTTACCCAGCCCAAGATTATGACTTTTAATTCCAGGGCAGACTGACCTCTTCATCTGAAAGTGCCTTTATAGCTTAAAGCCCTGCTGAAGTCATTTTCTTAAGTTAATCAGATTTCCACACTGGGGTTCCACAGCAGGAAAGCGAATTCATACAAATGAGCTCTTTTCCCACCTGCAGTTTCTCTTTGGTTCCGAACAGGCTTATGCAATAATTTATTTTATGCAAAGAATCATTCCTGATAAATACAAAAGTAACTTTCCTAAACAGAAGCCCCTAGTCCTGGAGCCCCTTTAGCTCCAATTAACTGACACAGGGTAGTTTAATATTTTCTCTCAACTATATCACTGTCATAAGCAAGCAAGGTTTTGCCAAGATCTTGTGTGTGCATTGTACTCAACGCAGCTAGAAGAGTAATCAAGAAAAGTTATATCTTATATGTTTGTGGTATACTTTTCTCATGTACACCATATTTCTGGTAGGATGTTATTCATTCCACTGTCCCAGAGTTTTTCTAAAAATAGGGGGAAATATAAAAATGATAAAAAAGAGAGTAATCAAAGAGAAAGAAATCCATGCAGGTATTGATTATAAATCCTGAATCCCCCAAATGTATAATAGGGTCTGTGGTAGATGGGATAGCAGCTCCCTAAAGATGTACACATCCTGATTCCAGGAACTGGTGAACAACTTACCTTATAAGGAAAAAAAGGACTATGAAATTGTGATTAAAGTTAAAGACCTTGACATGGGGAGATAATCCGGGCAGGTCTTAAAAGTTAAGAACCTTACCTAGGTGTGGTCAGGAGATGTGACTATGGGATAATGGTTGGAGACCTGAACCTTGACGGTTTTGAAGATGGAAGAATGAGGCCACTAGCCAAGCAATGTGGGAGGTCTCTAGATGTTGGGGAAAACAAGAAAATGGATTCTACCCTAGAGCTCCAGAAGGGAATGCAGACTCAACACCACCTTCAGTGGGAGACTGCGCTAGATTCCTGACCTACAGGATTGTAGTAATAAATTTGTAATGTTCTAAACCGCGAAGTTTGTTTCAATTTGTTACAGAGCAATAGAAAACTAATACAAGATCAAAACAAAAAACTTTCACCTATACTGTTTTTCTTATTGAGATCTTAATGAAAGATGAAGTGGATAGTGATGTGCTCTCATGCTATTATTCGAAGACTTCACTTCAGTGGTGAAAGACATTGTGAAGTGAGAATTTAATTTTTGGCCTCCCTAGCATCCTTTCTCCACTCCTAATAAAGTCCAAAATTTGAAAGCTCCATCCTCATTGTGCCCATTCTTAGGGGAAGTGCAAATCAAAAACCTTCTTTCCTCTAACAGCCCTTGCCATGGTGGTGCAGACATGTTATCCAAACCAAATAAATAAAGTTCCCTCCTCAGGAGTTTTAAATTCTTGAGCAGAAACTAAAGGAGAAGAAATGAGGAAAAACTTTCTGCATTCTAGATGCCCACAACTACTGTGGTTTCTATGCATTTTGTGGTACAACCCTTAATGTTCAACTTTCCTGAGTTTTCATCTGATAGATCATCCTCCAAATATTATTGTTTAGAACCAAAACTCGTTTCCATGGTTTGCAACCAAAGAATCCTAAATGATCTACACAGCACTTGAATCAGTGAGTATGCACACAGCTGAGCCTTAAATAAATTTGTTTTTTTACTAATCTAGTGTAAGTGAAGTATATTCCCTTATGATGATATTCTTTCTCACAACCGATCTTGGCCATGTACCTCCCCACCCCATCTAGACTTATTCCTAACATACACCATTCATTTGATTTCTCACACGTTGCACCTGATTTTTCATAAAACTAGATTGCTGTGTTATTCATATTCCTTCAAGAGAATAGCTAATCTAAAAACCTACATTGAGAGGTAATAATGGTCATCCTAAATACATATACTATTATGCTCTGATAGCCCTAAATGAAATATACTTTTCAAAAATCTATAATGATGGCATTAATAACAGTTCATTATTTCCCAGAGCATAATGGAGTATTTTGAACATTATTTTAAAAGAAAGTCTAGTTTTATTTTATTTCTTCTCATATGGCTCACTCTATTTGCTCAGGGAAGTTCAGTCCTTACCTTTCTTCTGAAGTCTCAGAAATGCACCAATTCATGAATAAGCTTTATAGGAGGCCAAATAGTTGCAGATGAAGCTTGCCACACAGGCGTTTCAGCTCTGCTTTCATTTTAAACACTACTTGTCAGGAATTCTCTCCTCTCCATCACTTCTTTTTTCTTCCTTCAGAAAATAGCTACATGGAATCCATGTTTATTTGTGTCTCACCCCAAAATTCTTATGTTGAAACTCTACCCCCAGTGGGATGGTATTAGGAGGTAAAGCCTTTGGGAGGTAATTAGATCATAGGTTACAGCCTCAGGATGGCATTAGTGATTTTAAAAGAATAATCATAGGACAGCTTGCTTCTACTCTCTCTCTCTCTCTCTCTCTGTGTGTGTGTGTGTGAGTGTGTGTGTGTGTGTCTGCATGTCCTGCACCTAGAAAGAAGACAGCCATATGCAAACCAGGAGAAGAGTCCTTAACCAGAACACAACAACACTGGTAAACTGCTCTCTGACTTCCAGCCTTCAAAACTGTGAGAACTAAATGTTTGCCCCTTAAGTCACCCAGCCCATGGTAATTTGTTATAACAGCCTGAGTTAAGACAAGAGCATGTATAATTGCAAAGAGGACGTGCACTAGAGAAAGTTCTCAAGGTGTTAAAGCTATCCAGATCTTAATATTTAACACTCAGAACACTTAAATCAGAGGTTGTTGACCTTAGCAAATATAAAAGCAGCAGAGAAAGATGAAAACTCCTTAAAAATACATAGCAATTGTAGTTTACATTAATCTCCAGACTACCATCTGTCTTTTGAACGTGACCTAATACTGAAGCAATGATTATAACCTACCACTGCTTTTTAAGTGAAATGTCCACGGGCTCAAGAACAAAGTAAAAATTTGACCAGTTTCCAATACATCTGATCAATACATGCAATGAAAACATCATTCAGTACAGAAAAATCAGTTGTGAAGCTTTACTTACCAGATGAGGCTGGCTGCCAGGCAATAGAGCAGTAAAAATGAGGCTCTAGACCACATGAAACTGCCTAAGGTCAATTTTGGTTCTGCACTCCTGAAGTAAGTGCTCTTGGCCATTTACATAATGATTCTGTTTTTCATCTATAACATGACAAAAAAAATAGTCTCTCCCTCATACACTTACTGTGATAATTTAGGCAAGACATATAAACTGCTTAGCATAAAACTTAGCCCATAGCAAACTCTCAATATTTGATAATTACTCTTATCATTACGATCTTTACATGTCTATCAGCAAGTTTTTTAAACAGTGCTCTGAGGAGTCTTTGGGGCAGGTAAAGAAGAAAAGAATTTTTACATATAGCCTTGACCCTTTCTTCAGCCTGTCCTTCAAGGACAAGAACACTAAAACCTAAAACCTTTTTTTTTTTTTTTTTTTTTTTCCTGAAATGGGATTCTCTGTAAAGCATGAATATGAAAAGTTTCCACTGGGGAAGAAGTCAGAAAGCCATGATGTAATAACTAGCAGAGTTTGGTCTAACTTTCTAATTCCCTTTATAAAGAGTAACACTAGTTATTTTGGTCAAAAATAAATTGACCTATTCATTATTTTCATTCTCAACTAAAGTTTGGTTAATATACTACTTCCTAACTTTGCTTTGAAGTTGTATTAAATGCAAAGGAAAAACATATAGCTGTGGAATTTAATTTAATTTGCATGTTAAAAAATTCTTATGCAGGTATATATAACAATATCAGAAAATTGTGAAGTTGATTTACTTTGTGTGTGTGTGTTGAAAAACACATAACAGGAAATCAACTCTATTAACAAACTTTTAAGTGTCTAGTACAGTGTTGTTGGGTATAAGCACAATGTTGTGCGGTAAAACTCTAAAACTTTTTCACCTGCGTGACTCAAACTCTATAGTCATTGCACAGCAACTCTCCACTGTCACACTCTCCTTACCCCCAGGCAATCACATTTCTACTTTGTTTCTAAAAGTTTGACTGCCTTAGAGAGATCTCATATAAGTGGAATCATGCAGTATTTGTCCTTCTGTGATTGGCTTATCTCATTTAGCAGAATGTATTCAAGGTTTATCTACGTTATAGCGTATGAGTTATGAGTTTTAGGTATGTTCCAATTTGCTATTTCCTATGATGTAGTCTTGGAAACTCTTTTAATTTTTGTGGCATAAGTTGTAATGTTTGAGTCTTTGACTTAATCTAGCTAGAGTTTATCAATTTTGTTGACCTCAAAAAATGAACTCTTAGTTTTGCTATTTTTTGTTCTGTTTTTCTATTATCTATTGTATTTATTTCTGCTCTGCTTTTAATTATTTCCTTCCTTCTGCTACTTTGGGGTTAGTTTGTCCTTCTATTTCTAGTTCTTTGAGGTACAAAGTTAGGTTATTTGAAGTTTTTCTTCTCTTTTTCTCAATGTAGGCATTTACTTTAAACTTCTCTCTTCATACTGCTTTTGATGCATCATATATATTTTGATATATTTTGCTTTTATATATTTTTTTAATCTCAAGATATTTTCTGGTTTTTCTTGGGGTATCTTCTTTGGCTCACTCGTTATTCAAGAGTATGTTGTTTAGGGGCACTTGGGTGTCCAACTCTTGATTTCAGATTAGGCGTTGATGTCAGGGTTGTGGGTTCAAGCCCCATGCTAAAAAATAGTTTGAGCTCTCTACTTAAAAAGAAAGAAAAAAAGAATGTTGTTTAACTTCAACATGCATGTGTATTTTTCAGTTTTCCTTCTTCCATTAATTTATAGATCTGTTCCATGTGATCAGAAAATATACCTGGTATGATTTCAATCTTAAAGATATTAAGATATATGTTGTGACCTAATGTACAATCTATCCCGAAGCACTGTTGTATGCACTTTAGAAGAATATGTATTTTGCTGCTGTTAGGTAGAATGTTCTAAATATGTCTATTAAGTCCATTTTGTTTATTGTGTTGTTCAAGTCCTTACTGATCTTCTGTCTCAATGATCTATCCATTATTGGAAGTGAGGTATTGAGATCTACTACTATCATGTTGTTGCCTGTTTCTCCCTTCTGTTCTGTCAAAATTTACTTCATAAAGTTGTGTGCTCTGATCAGTAAACTTTTGACTTGCATTTGCTTTCATGTTGCTGCTTAGTGCCCCTTTGCTTCAACTTTAAGGACTCTCTTTGTCATTTCTCATAAGGCAGGTCTAATGGTAATGAATTCCATCAGCTTTTGTTTATCAGGAAAATTCTTTATTTATCCATTTTTTTAAGAGAGAGAGAGCATGCAGCAGGGGAGAGGCAGAGACAGAGGGAAGAAGAGAGAGAGAGAATCTTAATCAGGCTTCACATCCAGTGTAGAGTCCAACACAGGGTTTGATCTCATGACCTGAGCCAAAGTCAAGAGTTGATCACTTAACTGACTGAGCCACCTGGGTGTCCCTTCTCCTTCATTTTTAAAGGATAGTTTTGTTGGATATATGGTCCCTTCCTCTCGCCTCTCCCCTCCCCTTTCTTCCTCCCTCTTCTCTTCTAGCCTGCCAGGTTTCTGCTGAGAAATCCATTGATAGTCTTATGGGGGTCCCCTTATAAATGAAAAGTTACTTCTCTCTTGCTATTTTAAAAAGTCTCTCATTGTTTTCAACTTGCCAAATTGATTATAATGTGTTTTGGTGTGGATTTCTTTGGGTTCAACTTATTGGAGTACAGCTCATGTTGTGGATCTAGATGTCTATTTCTGTCTCCAGATTTTGGAAATGTTTAGCTATTATATTTCAAATAAACCTCCTACCACTTACTCTCCTTTTCCTTCTGAAACTCCCCTAATGCATTTATTGGTCTGCTTAGACACTTGGGCAATCTTTGGCCTTTCTAGTTGTTCTGATGACTGAGGGAATTTCAAAAGAATTTTCTTCATGTTCACGGAGTCTTTCTCCTGAGTGAGAATTCTGATGTTGAAACTGTGTGTGTGTGTGTGTGTGTGTGTGTGTAATTATTGCACTCTGTTCCAAAATTTTTTTGGTTCTTTTAAAATTTTTTATTTATGTGACATTCTCATTTTATACATTTTATACATTTTAATGCATGGATTCTTGAGCTCATTGTGCATCTTTATGATGATTATTTTGAACAGTCAGGTGTTCTTATACTTCTGTTCCTTAGGGCAGTTTTCCGGAGGCTTATTTTCTTCCTTTGATTGAGTCATGTTTCCTTGTGTGTTTTGTAAGTCATTGGGATCTGCATCTTTGAAAAAATATCCACCATTCCCATTCTTTACAGACTGCATTTATACAGGGAAATAACTCACTAATCAGTCCCGCTAGAGATACTGGGGCCTCTGAAACATTTCTTGGTTGGAGGGAGCTTATGACTTCACCTATGACTGCAATTTCTCTATTGGAGAGGTTTCTGGTTTCTTTTTTCAGGAGCTCATATTCTATTCCTTCTAAAGCCTGTGTGTATATCTGCAAGTGCTCTGGTTCCCCAGCAGCAAGCCACCCTCCCCTCCTTGTTTTCAGTGGCCACCAGACATCCAAAATATGCCAGCTCCCTGTCAGCATCCCAAATCAGACAAGACAAATATTGGTCATGTGGGCAAGCCTTCTCAGAAATAAGAGCACTGGGTGCATGCTCCATTCCTCTCCCTCTCCTGAAGGAGAAGTCTCTAGCTGTGCTCTTTCTCCTGATCATGCCCAGTTTGTGCCACCTACAGAAAGCCAACCCAAACTCTTCTTTGTTCTCAACACCCTCAAGCATCCAAATTATGCCAGTTTTATCAGCAGTCTGAATGAGGAAAGACAAAAATCAGTCACTTAGGAAACACTTTAAAAGCTCTACTGCTGGATGCATACTCTTTCTTTGAGGAAGAAATTGTGAGCCAGGGTGTTTGCTCCCACCACTCAGCTGTGCTGGCTTAGGAGAGAGGCTGATGCAGATTAAGTGAAATTGCTAGAATTTCCTTTCCTATCATTTTTCTGACATCACTATTGGAATTTATTTTAAAATGTTTAAAAGGAGGGGTACCTGGGTGGTTCAGTTGGTTAAGTGATGGACTCTTGATTTCAGCTCAGGACATGATCTTAGGGTTGTGAGATGGAGCCAAGCATGCTGGGCATAGAGCCTGCTTAAGATTTTTTTTTTTTTCCTGCTTAAGATTCTATCTTTCTCTTCCTCTGCTCCTCCCCTCTGAACACCCCGCCCCCCGGGGAAAAAAGCGTTTAAAGGGATTGACTTTAAACATTTACCTCTTTAATTTTTGCATATTAAAAATGAGGTTTTATTCTTTTGTGTTTTTTTTTTGGCTCATCCATAAAGATCTGTTGGAAATAATAATTAATCTACTTTAAAGAGCTAATTATAATATGCAACAAATATACCTTACTACTATAATCTTGTAATTGTATGTTAAAGATTAAGTGATCTTTGCTTAGAATAGGGTTATGAACTATTATACCTTCTATATGATTGTTTCTGATATTCTTCCTCCGAGTTAGGCTCTTTTCTTATCTCTGCATTTACAATTTCCACTTTTTAAGGTCCACATAGAATATTATTCCCTTCCTTGAAGACTTCTTGAGTTTTCCCCAATTGAGAGTAATCTACTTAATCTTTAAGTTTATATCTTGGTTGTTAAGGATAGACATCATATCACCAGATCATAAAATTTCCAAAGACAGGGATTTTGTTTTGCTTATGACCATATTTAAAAGTACTTAAAATAAAACATGACATATGGTAGGATGGTAAGTAAAGATTTTTGAATGAATGAATGAATGAATTCTGAAAAGTGACTTAATCTTACTATGATTCTGATTCACTGTTATTTTTCATCTATGAAGTCAACATAATGATAATATGTGTTATATATGGTTATGACAAGAGATCAATGAGTTAATGGACACAAACTACTTATTTAATGTTATCTCTTATTATTATAATTACTTTCCCATTCATGAATGTTTATCATAGTACATAAACATATTATTATAATTACTTTCCCATTCATGAATGTTTATCATAGTATATAACCATAGAATGGGTTTGGAAAATAGTTAAATTTCAGAAAAAAATTTACTATAAGAGGGAATGTAAAGGGAAATATAAGACAACTACAAACCAAAATTTTAAGTCAATAGACCTGCACTATAATTTTATTTCTGAGAATGTTTTATTGATTATCTTCCTGTCTTCACATCTACTATGGATTTTAGCTTAAACCATTAATGGATTTTAGGAAACTGAGAAATTATAAGCTTTTTGGGTGGAAACTTTTTTGTCATTTTTTAAATAATATGAAATGGAGTTCCACAAAATATTTTATACATACATGTAAATTTATTCTCTGTTTTGGGTCATCTTTTATCTATAACTTTTAAGTGCACACTCATTTGTGTATATATATCCTTTCTCATCAAATCAGACATGGAATTCCTGCTTATATACTTGTTAATAGTGATATTACCTTCATTTATTGGCTCTCCTTACTTTTTTATTGTTGTGTTTCATGTTTGAAAAACTCTCTGCTTCTCAGTATACCAAACCAATTTCTAACATTTGTGAGATTTCTGAGCACACAAAATAACTATGAAGAATTAAGTTGGAAGTGTTCCATTGACTCCTTACCTACAAGACTTGATGTTAAAGATATTAAAAAAGAAGAGAAGGAGTGATTTCCTTGATAATTGCTTAAATTTGTTATGGCAAAAAAAGTCAGTAGATGACAATGATATTATCCATCATATTCTAGACCATTTTATTTTAATAAAGGGGAAAATGGGGGGAAATTGGAAGAGAAAACACAGCGTGGCAAAAGGTTAAGAAGAGCAGAGGGATGTTTTAATTTTACTGTCCTATTCATTTTTATCCTAATGACTCCTCTCCCTAATCCCTACCTCCTGCCAGACAAGTGACTCTGTGGTACTGCACTATGCACATGTATTGGCACTGACTGATGCACATGACAATGCTATACCTATCTGGAAAGCAGCTGTTTATAATTGCCCTCTCACCAGGTAACAGCTAGTGATTTCTGTTTGGGGCAGATATCTTCTACAGTTGATGCACAGATGGATAGAGCAGTTAACTAGCAACAATAGTGATCATCTTCCACAGTAGGTCAGGGCTGAAACAACAGCCATTGGAAGAAGTGGTAATATATAAGCTGCTGAATCAAGATTTTTATGAATGTCTAACTTCATAAAATGCAAAATAGCCACCACCACCACTACCACCATCACTTCCCAAAATATTCTAGCCTATTCTTTTCAGTGAGAGGTTACTCATCTTTGTTTCTACAGTCAAAATATTCTTAGATATATAAATAGCTATTTAAATAAAACATCAGGCTTGGTAATGTCAGATGTAACAACAAAACCTCAAAACTGCTATCTTTGTATAGGTATTTAGAATTCATTATGTTAATAGTAAATTTAAAATTAAAAAGCTTATAGTAGATTAATTTTTTTTTCAAAATTTGCAGATTCTTACCTCGTGGAACAATCCATGTTTTCAAACCAACACTGATGATCTATCTCTAACTTGTATTTAATCCACTACTGCCCTCACTATTTTGGTTATCCTTTTCACTGTCTATAAAATAATGCTTATGTTAAAATACACACATATTTTAGTTATAAATGTAAAAGTGCTTTTCAAACTTTGAGAAAAGGACACTAAGTAAAATAAAAGGTATTTACACTGACTTTTCATGATGTCTCAGTATTATTGGCTCAAACATTGATTTTACTTTAAAATTAAAAAAAAAACAAAAAACATATGGTTCCAATCAAAAGACACAATATCTACAGAACAGTGGTGGTACAATTGATGTCAGATTAGGTTGAAGATACATTAAAGTTTAAGCAGCAGCAGACTCTAAGTTTGAAGGAATTATCCATTACAAGCTTCCATCTTATTAAATACCTACTTCAGTGACACCTAGCTTTTGAGCAGTTTTAATCTTTCAGACTTATGACTCTAAAAGACTAGACTTTCTGAATCTTCATTGCTATATCCATTCAACTCTGAAAGGCAATCTGAATAAGTGAAGTTTTTTTTTAAAGATTTTATTTATTTATTCATGAGAGAGAGAGAGAGAGAGAGAGAGAGGCAGAGACACAGGCGGAGGGAGAAGCAGGCTCTAGGCAGGGAGCCCGATGTGGGACTCAATCCTGGGACTCCAGGATCACGCCCTGGGCCAAAGGCAGATGCTTAACTGCTGAGCCACCCAGGCGTCCCTGAATAAGTGAAATTAAAAACAATTGAAATACATGTTTTATGTATTGTATTCCTTTATGAGTTTTAGTGATATGAAGAACTTAAAAAAATTCATCTTTTTAATTCCTTCAATTAGCACAGCATTGATCTCATATTAATACTATGTTTGACCATAAGTCCTGCTGTGAGTATTCCACAAGGCAAGAGTCAGTATAAAGCCAGACCTGTCATGAACGTAACAAAAAATTATATGAACTTTTCAGTATTTTATTCACTGTACATTTCTATATCATTAGCCCTTGAGATAACCTTGCAGTAGGTTTCAATGAACTTGATTTGCTTTGAAAATTACAGGAATAAGAAATTGCAGTGCTATTTTTTCAAATAAAATAAGCATGAAAATTACTTCTATGTGAAATATAGATTTTAGAAAAATGCCATTCAATTTGAGTATTCTGAAGTATATGGAATAATCAAGTCTCTGTTTGGGCCTATATCCTTATCCTTGTCTCATAAAAATATGCCAGCAAAGCTTCTTTGCAATGACAAAGAAAGAATAGATCTACCTGAATGCTTGATGAAATTTCTGTTTGGAAACAATAACCTGAGGCTATCAAGAAGAAGCTGGAATGTGATTTTTTTCTCCTGCTGCTTTTTCTTTCAATCATCACTGGCACATTTCATTTAGAGGGGCAAGTACATTCACATTATTTTGTTTTTGTTTCTCCATTTATATATATTTTTAGTTAGTGGATTATTCGGGGGTTGTATTTTTTAGGGGATCAGAAACAATGACAGTAGAAATGGAGATAATCTGGTTTTTATAGAACATTTCCAATATTTTATTTTCTTATTAGATTTCATACAAAGAAACTTTGTCACTGCATACATTTTTATTCTACAATCATTTACCCTGACCCAGGTCAGCAACTTAGGCATTATAATCTTAAAAAAAAAAAAAAAAAAAAAAGTGATCTGATTAGATTTTCACTTTCAGAATATAAATATTATATTTATGTGAAAATTTGATTAAAGTATGTAATAAATCCATATTTAAATACTTTAAAAATGACAGTATGTTACAATAATGATTAGAAATCAAGTCACAAAAGATCATTTTAATGAATGAATCGATAAAACATGAAACTAGAAGAACAAGGCAAAATGACCAATACATGTTCAATAAGAATGTAAGGAGATGTTGCTTACAATTATTAATGATCATTCTGTCGGATTTCAAAGTTCATGGCAAAAATGCTGCCTTGATTAAATAAATACTCAAAAATATTCCTACTGTTACTGTAATATCATAAAAATGTAGCAATATTCTCCAGCACTTGTCAACAAATATGGTTTATAACATATAAATGTTTCATATATATGTGTGTATACTAACATATACATAGTTTATTTAATACACAAATTATTTTCAAGAAGTTTTTAAAATTCGTTTGGTTGGTTATTTGTCTATGAAATTAACCAAGACCAAAAATCATTACCATTTGCAAAATTTTCTTTACTTTAAAATAAGTGGCTGAAAGAAACATTTATTGCTATCATTACTACATCCCCCTCAATATAAAAGATGTAAAATGTATTATTATTTGACTAATGGTATACAAAAGTAAGTAAAGAAGGAAGGAATAAGGTGAATAAAAACAGAATACTCAAGTGTTTTTTTTAAACTTTTAAAATTTAAGAATATAATTTCACTATTAGCGATCATATAGATATTTCAAAAGTTTTATAACAGTAACCTCCCCACACACACACACATACACACACACAAACCTCAGGATGCTATCACTCTAATAATACTATTAACATCTTCATTTTTTTAGTGCATTGCTTTTTGACATGTTAGAGTCATAATGACACAACCATTTTGTATCTATTTCTTTTTCATTTGATAATCATTGAAGTGGTTTTTTACTTTAGTATGTGTAAATAAATTAAGTAGCTTATTGGTTGAATTCATTTCCTTTATAGCTTTCTGACAGAATTGTGATGATTACTTCAATAAGTCTGTATGCAATGCATCTGCAGTTTCAGAGAATCAATGTTATTATTCATCTCCTAAGACCAAACTTTCCCTTTGATTAATCACAACATTACATGTAATACAATGTTTTTTTTTTTTAAGTAGGCTCCATGCCCAGTGTGAACTCATGACCCTGAGATCAAGACCTAAGCTGAAATCAATTGAGTTAGCCAACTGAGCCATATAGGCACCCCAATACAATGTCTTTTAAAACCCAATGCAGAGTCCATTCTACCATAGGCTTTATAGGCTCAGCTTTGATCCTGAGATGCTTTAGCTCTCTCCAGAGTCAATTCCTCTTTCTGTTCTTCAATATTTGATAAGACAGAAACACTGATATAACACTCTCCCAACAGGTTGTGGATCTGAACACTTTTCATATTTTTTCCAGTCACTAGTAGGTATTTTATATACCATTTTCTCTTTCTTCTGATTATTGGGATGTTTAGAACTGCTCCCACCCCAAAATTAAAACAACAACAACAGCAATAGCAAAACTGTACAATACTCTCTTCCAAAAGAATTCATATTTTAATGACTGTCTGGATTGGATTGGAGTTTGTTTTACACTCTCCACACTAATGAGTTTATATTTGGGTTACTAATATATTTTCTAAACTATGACTTCTGGGCTTATTTGGGAAATCTTAGCAGCGGTGACAGATGAGGGTGCTATTTTTGGCATACTTGATTAGTATTCACTCTTACATCTAAGAGATTTGGCTTTTTCGCCATACAAAGAAAAATTAATATAGAGACATGTGAGAACACTTCTTGGGTATTCTAAGTGAGTTGGGTAAAATGAGAAATAGCCAGCCTGTTGAATTGGCAGCCACTGTGGTTGTTTCTGCCCAATGGTTTCTGCTTCTTTAAACAATTAAAAGCAATCCGAGCTTTCAGAATTCAATTTCTACTGAAAAATACTGCCCCATCAGTTTTCACTTATGATTTCTGAAATCTCTACCCTTTATAATCTACACACACAATTTTCTACTGGCATTCTTAAGTAAGCAAATCAATAAAATACAAAAAAGAATGTAGAATTAAACATCAAGTGATTTTGCATGATACTCTAATAATGACATGTATTTTACCAAAAGTAAACACAAAATGTAGCTTGATCATTTTGGGGAGGAAAATTATATCTTATTAAGGTTTGATTAAGGTGAAAGGAACACAAGCCTACAAATATTGAAGTAAATGAAATTGTGGAATTTGGTAAAAGGAAGGAAGAGTATCAAGAAAGCAGCCAAACTTGAGAAGCCATCAGTCTGTGTAAGGCCCTTTGGTCTTTCACTTCTGCTTCTCTCTTCATATTTACTTCTTCTCTCTGCAGATTATAACCCTGCCTAAAATACTCATATCTAAGTTCAAGAGAGGAAATGTTTAAAGTAGACAAAAAAGGGGAAAGGAAAAAAAATTACTATCCAGGCAGTGCTTACCACAGGTTTCCCAAAATAAATATCATCTGAACTTTCTTTCCTTGCCAACTATTATCCTAGAGCTTGCTAGGCACTTTAATGAATAAAGTGTTGACTTTTTTTTTTTTTTAGTTCTGTAAAAAATGTCCAAATTTTAACTACTGTTGAACATCTCTTGTAAATTCAAGACATTATTTATTCTAAATAATTAAAATAAGATAGGTCAAATTTGGTGAACTAGGAAGACCCTGAACTTATGTCCCCCTACAGACACACCAAATCTACACCTACCTACAAAGCAATTCCTCCTGAAGAAGAACTGAGGACTGATTAAACAGCTTTTGCACAATTAATGATAGAAGGACCACATAAAAAAAAAATTAATAAAAAAAAAATGTTAGTAAATTGAACACCAATAAAAAAAAAATTAATAAAAAAAAAAAAAAGAAGGACCACATAAAAAGAGAGCAGGAGAAACAGAAACAATGTAATAATGAGAACCTCATTTTTAGTGTGATGACCCTAAATATGAAGGAATATCACAGAGAGGATCTCCCTTGGCTATACCATTCCAGTTCTAGACATCCTGTGAAGGCAGCCCCAGTGCAGCATTCCATGGGACACTCTTGGCCCATGCTTGTTCCATCTCTAGTCACCTAGCCAGGGCAGTCCCAGCACAACTGCCTTGGGATCTTCCCATCCCATATCCAATCCAGCAATTCCTGGCATGCTAAAGTATCCAGGCATACATAGTCTACATGTGGGACACTTCTACATAAGACAACTTCTTGAAAACTAGAAGAGGTAGTTGTTCTACCTAATTCATAGAAAGAAAAACAGAGTCAAACAAAATAAGGAGACAAAGGAATATTTCAGATGAAAGACAAGATAAAACACTAGAAAAAACAAAAATGAAAATGAAAACACTAATAAAAGAGATAAGTAATTTACCAGATAAAGAGTACAAAGTAATAGTCATAAATATGCTAACCAAACTCAGAAGAAAAATGTGGAAATACAGTGAAAACTTCAACAAAGTGCCAAAAATATAAGAAAGAACCAATCAGAGATAAGTACAGTAACAGAATTTTTTTTAAAAAAATACACTAGAGGGAAAATAATAGATTAGAAGATACAAAAGAATGGATGAGTGATCTGGAAGACAGAATAGTAGAAATCATCAATCACTTCAGAATCAGAAAAAGACAAAAACAAAAGAATTTTAAAAAAAATAAAGAGAAGGAAGAGGGTACTTGTGTAAGGGACCTCTGAGAACATCAAGTATACCAAAATTTGCATTATAGAGACTCAGAAGGAGAATAGAGAGAAAAAGTGCAGAAACCATTATTTGAAAGAATAATAGCTGAAAAATTCCCTAAATTGGAGAAGGAAACAGATATCTAGGTAAAGGAAGCATAAATCTCAAACCAGACGAACCCAAAGAGACCTACACCAATGCATATCATAATTAAAATGGTAAAAGGTTAAGATAAATATAAAATGTTAGCAAGAGAAAAACAAATAGTCACATACAGAGAAAACTCCATAAGATTATCTGCTGATTTTTTCAGCAGAAACTTTACAGACCAAAAGGAGTGGCAGGATATATTTAAAATGCTGAAAGGGAAAATTTTACAAACAGAAATAGTCTACCTGCAAGATTATCATTTAGAATTGAATTGAAGATAATGAATTTCTCAGAAAAGCAAAAAACTAAAAAGACTTCATCATTAAACTGGCTTTACAAGAAATGTAAAAACGTATTCATTAAGTGGAAAAGAACAGACTATAACCATAAATAAGATATAGGAAAGAAAAAAATTCTCATTGGCAAAGTCAAATATATAATAAAGGCAGTGAGTCAGTCATTTAAAAAGTTAGTATGAGGATTAAAAAATATAGTAAAATCAAGTGTAACTTCAATAAGTAGTAAAGTGATACAGAAACTAAAAAGACTTAAAATAGGACATAAAAGGGATGCCTGGGTGGCTTAGTGGTTGGACATCTGCCTTCTGCTCAGGGCATGATCCTGGAGTCCAGGGATCGAGTCCCACGTCAGGCTTCCTGCATGGAGCCTGCTTCTCCCTCTGCCTGTGTCTCTGCCTCTCTCTCTCTCTCTCTCTCTCTCTGTCTCACATGAATAAATAAATAAAATCTTTTTTAAAAAAATAGGACATAAACACATCAAATATGGAGGAACAATAAAAATGTAGTGCTTTTGAATGCATTTGAATTTAAGCAACTAGTGGCTTAAAATAAACTAAACTCATATATATTGACATACCTCACGGTATGTCAAACCTCGCGGTAACTGCAAACCAAAAACCTATGATACACAAAAAATAAAGAGAAAGTAATACCAAGGCAACAGTGAAGAAAAACACAAACCATAAGAGAAGTGAGCAAGAGAATAAGGAAAAAAGCTA
This sequence comes from Canis lupus familiaris, assembly GCF_011100685.1. Lineage (NCBI taxonomy): Eukaryota > Metazoa > Chordata > Mammalia > Carnivora > Canidae > Canis > Canis lupus. The sequence goes on from NC_049240.1 coordinate 45,357,254, forward strand.
TAAAAAAACAACTAGAAAACAATGAACAAAATGGCAATAAATACACACCTGTCAATAATCACTTGTAATGCAAATGACTAAATGCTTCAATCGAAAGATATAGAATGGCTGAATAAATTAAAAACAAAACAAAACAAGACCCATCTGTATCCTACTTACAAGAAATTCACTTCAGATATAAAGACATACACAGATCCAAAGTGAAAGTAGAATGATACCCCAATGTAAATAGGGATGAGGGAGCTGGAGTAGCAATACTCCTCTCAGAAAAAAAAAAAAAAAAAAATATATATATATATATATCCTTTAAACAAAGGCTGTAACAAAAGACAAAGAAGGACATCACACTATGATAAAGGCATCAGTCTAAGAAGAGAATATTACATTTGTAAACATTTATGCACCCAACATAAAAGCACCTAAATATAGCACACTAAATATATTTAATAGATATAAAGGGATAAACTGACAGTAATATAATAATAATAGGGGATTTTAGGACACTGTTTATATCATCCAGACAGAAAATAAATATGGAAACACTGGCCTTAAATGATCATTAGATTACATGGACAATAACAGAACCTTTCATCCAAAAACTTCAAAATACATATTTTTTAAGTGCACATGGAATGTTCTCTAGAACATAACATATGTTAGGCCACAAAACAAATCTCAATAAATTTAAAAAGAACTGAAATAATATCAAGCATCTTTTCCAACCACAACAATATAAAACTAGCAATCAAGTACAAGAAGAAAACTGGGGAAAAAAAACCACAAACACATGAAAACAAATAATATGTGACTGAACAACCAATGAGCCAATGAAGAATTCAAAGAGGAAGTTAAAAAAAATAAGTTGAGACAAATGACAACATAAACAGAACTTTCTGAATATGTTCAATATAGCAAAAGCAGTTCTAAGAGGGAAATTGATTGCCTACCTTAAGAAATAATAAAAATAAATAAATAAAAGTAAGGAAAATCCCAAATAAACTGTGTAACCTTTTATCTAAAGGCACTAGAAAAAGAACAAAGCTGAAAGTTAGTAGAAGAAAAGTACTATAGATCAAAGTTAAAATAAACAAAATAGGAACTTTAAAAAAAAAAGGAAAGATCAAAGAAACTAAGAGCTGGTTCTTGGAAAAGATAAAAAAATTAATAACCTACAGTCAGATTCATTAAGGAAAAAAAAAGTAGAGGACCCAAATAAATAAAATGAGAAATGAAGGTGAAGTTACAATTGACTCAACAAATATAAAAGAATCATAAGAGATTACTACAAACTGTCACACACCAACAAGTTGGAAAACCTAAGAAGAAATGTATAAATTCTAGAAATGTTCAATATCCAACAAAAAATCACAAAGAAATAGAAAATCTGAACAAACTGATTATGAGTAATGAAACTGAATCAACCACTTTAAAACTCTAGGAAAACAAAAGTCTAGGACAGAATGGCTTGACAGGTGAAATCTATCAAACATTTGGTACCTGACTTTCTCAGATTGTTTTTTAAAAAATGAAGAGGAAGGAACGCTTCCAAACTTATTATAGAAAGCCAGCATAACCTGGATACAAAACCAGACAGATACCCCCTCCACACACACATGCACACAATTATAGGCCCATATTCCTGATGAACAAAGGTGCAAAAGTCTTCAAAACAACGTTAGCAAATTGAATTCAAATATATATTAAAGAGTGCATACAGCACAATTAAATAGGATCATTCCAGGGATTCAAGTATGGTACCATGTCTGCCAATCAATGTGATACTCACATTAATACAACAAAGGATCAAAATTATCTGATCATTTGAAAAGATAAATAAAAAGCATTTAGCAAAATTCACCATCCATTTATGATAAAAACTCTCCACACAGTGGGTACAGAAGAAATGTACCTCAACAGAAAAAGACCTTATATGGCAAAACCATAGCTAATATCATTGTCAATTGTGAAAATGTGAAAGCTTTTCATCAAAGATCTGGAATAAGACAAGGATGCCCCTTTTCACCACTTTTATTTGATATAGTATTTGAAGTCATAGACACAACAATTAAAGAAAAAAACATGCAAAACGGAAAGGAAGAAGTAAAACTATCACTATTCACAGGTGACCTGATAATATATATACAAATCCCTAAAGACTCCAGGAAGAGACCATTAAAACTAATTCATGAATTCAGTCAAGAAGTAGGATACAAAATTAGCATATAGAAGTTGGTTCAGTTTCTCTACATTGATAATGAACTATTAGAATGAAAAATTACATGTAAAATTATATCAAAGAGAATAAAATACCTAAAAATAAATTTAACCAACCAAAGACCTGTACACTGAAAAGTATAAGACACTGATGAAAAGAATTGAAGATAACACATACACAAAATGGAAAGATGCACTGTGCTCAGAGGTTGGAAGAATTAATAATATAATTAATAAATTTTCCATACTACCCAATACAATCTAGATGTTAAATGCAATCCCCATCAAAATATTGATTACATTTTTTTCATATATTTAGAACAGAGCTTCATAAAATTTGCATTGTACTACAAACGACTGCAAATAGCCAAAGCAATTGAGTAAAAATGAAGCTGAGAATATCACGTTGCCTAGTTTTAAATTATAGTACAAAGCTGTAGTAATAAAAACTGGATAGTGCTGGCATGAAAAAAGACACAAAGAACAACAGAATAAAGAGCCCAGAAATAAACCCATATATATATGAACTGAACAAGCTCAGTTCATATATATATATATGACAAAGGAGGCAAGAATACTAAATGAGAAAAAAACACAGTCTCTTCATTAATTGTGTTGGGAAAACTCAACTGCTACATGCAAAAGAATGAAACTGGATCACTGTCTTATACTATATATTAAGATAAATTCAAATGGATTAAAAATTTAAACATAAGACTTGAAAACTACACGAAAATTCTTAGAATAAACATAGGCAGTAAGTTCCTTCATCTTGGTCTTAGCAATTTTTTTTGAAGCTAGTTTTCACAGGCAAGGGTAACAAAAGCTAAAATAAACAAATGGGATCATATCAAACCAAAAAGGCTGAAGAAAATCATCAACAAAACAAAAAAAGGCAATCTACTGAAAAGTACAATGCATGATGTATTTTCACATCATATATCTAAGGGATTAATATCCAGAATACAAAAAGAACTTATATACCTTAATATTTTAAAAAATCAAAAACATAAGCAGAACACTGGAATAGACATTCTTCTAAGAACACATACAGATGGCTAACAGTCACTTGAAAGGATACTCAACATCATCTCTCAACAGTGAAATGCAAATCAAAACCATGAGATATCACTTCACACCAGTCGGTCTGGTCATTATTAAGAAAAACAAAAAAAATAGCCATGTTGGCAGGGATGTGGAAAAAAGGGAATCCTAGTACACTGATGGTGGAAATGTAAATTGGTGCAAGGTATAAAAAAACAGAATGGAGTTTCCTCAAAAAATTAAAAATAGAATTACCATATGATCCATAAATTTCATTTCTAGGTATTTATCCAAAAAAAAAGCACCAATTTGAATAGATATTTGCTTCCCTATGTTCACTGCAGAATTATTTACAGTAGCCAGGGTCTGAATACAGCTTATATATTGGCTGATGAATAAATAAAGAACATGTGACATATATGAAGACAGAACATTACACAATGGAATACTACCCATAAAACTGAATGAAATCTCTCCATTTGTGACAACACATCTGGACCTGGAGGGTATCAAGCTAAGTGAAATAAATTAGACCGTAATAGACAAATACTGTGTGATTTTACATATACGTTGACTCTAACAAAGCAAAACAAATCATCAAAATAAAACAGAAACAGACTCGTAGGCACATAAAACAAACTGCTGGCTACCAAAGAGGGAGTGGTTGAGGAGCCAGGTGAAATACGTGAAGGGAATCAAGAGGTACAAACTTTTAGGAACAAAATAAATAATCGTGTAATCTGGGAGAGAAGTTTGAAGAAACTACAGCTGATGGCAGAAAAACTCAGACTGTCTGCAACTTCACAGATGGCGCATTGGTTCAAGATCAGGAATGGGATGGGAAGGAAAGCACAATAACAAGAAAGTTGGAAGCTGGGAAATTGGTGGTGGAATGCGTCATGAACAATGTCACCTGTACGCGGATCTATGAAAAAGTAGAGTAAAACTTCCATCATCATTTTGGACAGGAATTAGCTGTGAGGATGAACAAGCTCAGTTCAATGAGCAAATCATACTGCTTTTTTTTCATTACTGTGTTCAATTATCTTTACCACAAACATTTTACATGCAACTATTTCAAAGTGTTGATTTAATTAGGAACATTCCTTTGGTTAGTAAATAAATGTGTTTGTGCTAAAAAAAAAAAAAGTCATTGGGATGTAAAGGACAGCATAGGGAATATAGCTAATAATATTGTAATAATGTTATATGGTGATAAATAGTAACTAGACTTATCACAGGGATCGTTCCAAAATGTATAAAAATATAAAATAAATATAATGCACACCTGAAAGTAATAAAATATTATATGCCAATTATACTGAACAAATAATTAAAACAATCTAAAATAAGATGAGACATTTAATTTTAAAACAATTAATGGGCTCTAACAAATTTAAGGTAATTAATTATCAAATGCCAGTCAGAGCCATTAGGGATATTACACTATATTTCACTGAATCTTATAAAATGACTGATATATACATCTTGTATAAATTGGACAAGAAAATACATGCAAATTTCAAGCTTTCAAATACCTAATATTTAATGATAGTTAGTATTACTTTTTCTAATCTGGAATGTGCTATTTATTTGGGCCTTCAATTTCTTTCAATAATGTGTAAATTTGAGTGTACAAGTCTTTCACATCTTTCATTAAATGTATTCAATAAAATACCTTATTTTTAAGTTGTATTTACTAAATTGTTTTCTTAATTTCATTTTTAATATATTCTTTGCCAGTATATAGAGATAAAATTGATTTTTATAAATTGATCTTGAATCCCACTTGCTGAACTCACCTATAAGTTATAAAAGGATTCCCCTATGTTCAGAGAACATACTTTGGAGGATTTCAATCGTTTTTAACTTATTGAGGCCTGTTTTCTGGACTAGCATATACTCTATTTTGGAATACATCTGTGCCTGAGAAGATTGTGTATTCTTCTGCTGTTAGGTGAAATGTTCTATAGATAAATTTAGTTGATTAGTTGTGTTGTTCAGGTATTCTGATTCCTTGTTGATTTCCGCCCAATTGTTCTAGGCATTTTTGAGAACAGTGTATTAAAATCTCCAACTATTATTATTGAATTTTCCCTTTGGCCAGTTTTTGTTAAGTATAAGATAGTTGGTTAATATTTAATTCTCAGCATTTTGAATAGGTCATTCTACGGCTTGCTGGCCTCTATTGTTTCTCATAATCCAGCTATGATTTTGTTGAGATTCTCTTTTATGTGATGAGAGGTTTTGCTTTTCCTGCATTCAAGATATTCTCTCTATCTGGCTTTCAACATTTCGACTATGATGTGTCTGGGTCAGAACTGGCTTGCACATAATTCTACTTGAAATGCATTATCAAGTTTGCTGATTCTTGCATCTGCCAGTTCAAATCCATACTTGAACCCCCCTAGGGAATTTTAAGTTTTGGTTTTTGTACTTTTCAATCCAGATTTCTTTTTTATAATTTATTTTTTATTGGTGTTCAATTTACCAACATACAGAATAACACCCAGTGCTCATCCCGCCAAGTGCCCCCCTCAGTGCCCGTCACCCATTCACCCTCAACCGCCCCCCTCCTCCCCTTCCACCACCCCTAGTTCATTTCCCAGAGTTAGGAGTCTTTATGTTCTGTCTCCCTTTCTGATATTTCCCACACATTTCTTCTCTCTTCCCTTATATTCCCTTTCACTATTATTTATTATGCTGAGTGAAGTAAGTCAATCGGAGAAGGACAATCCAGATTTTCTATTTGGTTCTTTTTAATAATTCAATTTCTTTATTTATATTCTCCATTTCATGAGGCATTGTCATCATGCCTTCCTTTAATTCTTTAAGCATTGTTTCCTTTATGTCATTAAGTGTACTTAGGATAGCTGTCTTGAATTCTATGCCTCTGGTGCACCATCTAGACTCTTTCAAAAGCAGTTTTGATTGTGGTGTGTGTGTGTGTGTGTGTGTGTGTGTGTGTGTGTGTGACGTTTTCCTATTTCTTAGAATATCTCAAAATTTGTTTTGGCTGAAAAACAGACATTTTAGGTATCATAAAAATTCTGCATACTAATCCCAACTGGTGGTTATTGCTGTTTTTGACTTGTACATTTGTCTGTTTAGACTTGGCTGATTTCTGCACTGTGTCCCTGTAGTATGCAACCTTTAATGTTCCTGTTCAGGTTCTCTGGCTACCTAAGGGTTACTCCTAGGTCAGGACAAGATATTTATTGGTCAAAAGTCTGCTTTATTCCCTCCTGGCAGTAAGATTTGTACACTTAATCATTGGATATGTGTTATTGGCTTAGAGCTGCTTTCACAGGTCACAGAGTATTTCCTCCCACATTCATCCAGGGACTAGTAGCTTGGGAATTTCTTCTCCAATTACTCCTGAGAGGGTGCATTATAGGGCAGGCACAGTCTTAGAGACTGCTAAGGATGATTGTGATTTTATTTTTAAGGCTGACTTCCATGGATTTGCCCCTGGGTCACAGTAGTTTTTTGTTCAGTTAGTGTTTGGCCAGAGGTTGTGTTTAAGCCTCTTGTGGCAGAAAAGCATCCACCCTGTAATAGTGGATCTGTGTGTGGCTTTGAGAATGCTTTCAAGTCCTGCTTTGATTACTCCTGAGTGTAATTCATGAGGTCAGCCTAATGCATATGCACAGACTTCCCAACCTCCAAAATTGACTGTTTTCATAGGAGGGCTTTTTATACTATCTCTTTACCTGGCTCTATTAAACTTCTGGCTGTTCTGTTGTTTTGCATGGAGCTGTAAACTTCCGCTTAATAATTACCAGGTCTCCATTTTTTCCCCAGATGATGGGGCCTTTTAAGACATATTTTCTTAGTAAGTTACAAATATGCAATACAGTATTATTAACTATAGTAACCATACAGTATATCACAACCCCATGACTTACTTTAGGACCCCTTTAGCCATGCCAGTTATCCCCTAATCCTCACCCCACCTCTGACAACCACCAATCTGTTTCCTATATCTATACATTGTATTTGTTTTTAAATTCCATATGCAGGGAAGCCCAGGCCATGATCCTGGAGTCCTGGTATTGAGACCCATGTCGGGCTCCCTGCAGGGAGCCTGCTTTTCTCCCTCTGCCTGTGTCTCTGCCTCTCTCTCCCTCTCTCTCTCTCTCTCTCTCTGTGTGTCTGTCTCATGATTAAATAAATAAAATCTTAAAAAAAAAAAATTCCACATGTAAGTGAGATCATGTGATACTTGTCTTTCTCTGACTATTTCACTTAGCATAATGCCCTCAAGGTCCATCCATGTTGTTGCAAATGGCAAGATTTCTTTTCTTTTCTTTTTTCTTTTCTTTTCTTTTCTTTTCTTTTCTTTTCTTTTCTTTTCTTTTCTTTTCTTTCTTTCTTTTCTTCTCTTTTCTTTTTTTTCTTTTCTTTTCTTTTTTATTTTTTTTTTTATTTTTTTTTAATGGCCAATCATACACAGACACACACAAATCCCACATCTTTAGTCATTCATCGACTGATAGACACTTAGGTTGTTTCTATGTCCTGGCTACTATACTCCATTGTCCTTGACAGATTCCGTAGGCATGGAATTCTCTTTACTCTGTCCCAAAAACTGTCAATCCCGTTCAGTGAGCTCCAGATCTCATCCTGTGACCTTCTTTCCCCCAGACTGCCACCCCCACCAAAATCACTTCACTGGTGCTAGGGATGGGGGCTTTACTTTTCACTGTCACCCTTGTTCTATGAGTGGGTACAGGGAATGGGGTGGTTGGCATACCATGGTTTTGGCCTAGCCTGCCTGGTTTAGTACTCCCACCCTATGAATAAGCTGGGGTAGGGAGATAAGACCTTCAATATACTTGGCCTGATGTACCTGGAATAGAGCTGCTGTGCTATGAGTGGGGCTAGGTAGAGGTAAAAAAAAGTCCTGGTCCTCCTGGCCATATCTGCCTATAATGAAGCTTTTGCCACATGTCCTGTGTAGGACACTGGCAGCCTACCCCTCCTGGCTAAAATTATGGTCCTAGACTGGAAGATGAAAAGAGAAGGAACTCCCATCTTCTTGACTGCACATGTCTGGAATACAACCTCTATAACATGGATCTAAAAGGATGGCAATGATGATGGTAAGAAAATGGGACGTGGGGAAAGAAGGTCACAGGATGAGGAGATCTGGAGCTCCACTGAACGGGATTGACATTTTGGAACAGAGTGAGGAGAATTCCATGCCTAAGGAATTTGTCAAGGACAATGGAGTATAGTGGCCAGGACATGGAAACAACCTAAGTGTCTATCAATCGATGAATGACTAAAGATGTGGGATTCGTGTATGTGCTCAAATGCCATGGCCTCTTGCTGTTCTTTCAGAGACTTAGATTTTCATGAATGAATATTTCTTCATTTGCTTAACACTATTAGGGCAATTTCCAGAGACTTTCAGTGACTGGATTTTTAAAAATAATCCCTATCTCTTAAATTACTATTTTCCTGGGAAGAGGATCTGTCTAGTTCTTTCAGAAGTCCTCCCTTCCCTAAGTGTATTTTTTTTTAATTGACTGCATTTTTATTATTTTACTTGAATTGTGAAACTACCTTGACAATTAGTAGTAGATATATTTACTGTATGGGATAAGTTTCTAATTAGATTTTGCAAGTAAATAGTTTAGTTTTTAAAGAACACTTGGGCTCACAAATAGAAAAAAAGCAAGCCATTTCTACTGGCAGTATTTCATATTGAATAATTTACATTAGTAACTAAAGCTACACACATAGTTCTTATCAGAACATGGCATCTGTCTCTTCAGACAATGAAAAGCACCTTTTGGATGAGGATAATATATTGTGCTGCATCACTGGGTTTCTCATCTTGGCACTTCTGTAAATCTAATTATGAGATATATGCAGCACTTGCTAACTCCCATTAATGGAAATGGATGCATCAGTGACCCCCATTTTACTGAGTCTAAATAAACTAATACTCTATCTCTAAAGCACACCCAAGCTATTTAAACCTTTCTCCTCTGGCTAAGCATAAGAACAGTAAATTATCATAAATCAAAGTTCACTGATGTATATATGACAATAGAAGCAAATTATTAATGTATGAATATTCTCATTCTTTCTCTCCCCCCCCCCCACATCTCTTTCTGCTAAAGAAGGCTTGTAAAAGCATTTCTGTCATGGAGTTTTATATTTCAGAATCAAGAGAAATTGTTGGACTGGTGGGCAAAGGACCAGTGGCTAGGGGAGGGAACGGAGTTTTCAGGGGAATTTTGAAAAAACTAATGAGGGACTGACTAGCTGTTTGAATTGGAGAAGAGGAATGATGAGAAAAGAGAGTAAAAATATAAACTGATCCTGTGGCTTAAAAATTTGTCATGGTAATATGAGAATTATATATAAAGAACTTTAATTGTTTTGAAATTGCTGTTTGGTCAACAGAGTGTTATTTATTTGACTTTAATTTTATTCTTACTCTGAATCATTTTAGTCATTGCTTTTAACATATTTCCAAATATAAAGATTTTTTTCAAATATAAAGATTTAATGCAAATTGTTCTTAATAATGAGTTTAATTTAAGAAGATCATATTATAGGGAAACATCTTACAGCCACAATATATTTCAGACTACATTGGCGGTGAGAACTGTTATGAGAAACAAAATCAGCATTGTCTTTTTAGCATCTTAAGTCAATCTTTGCTCCTTTACAGTCACAGTATTTTTGAGCAAAAGGGAGAAGGGAATGTACCCCATGTCAAGCACACTAAAAATACTAAAAGTCCCTGTCTATTTTTATACGTAAACTTTATGGATGGTTGACTATTTAGACTTTACATTAAGTGTGCTTAATAAGTTTGCATTAAAATATAAGTAATTATTTACATATTCTAGAGTATTCTGTGACTTTTATATATCATACATAAAATTCTCACCATAGGGATTCTGGGTGGCAGGGGCGCATTGATTGTATAACATTTGGAAATGAAGCATCTAAATTAAGCTATTTCCCACAGCATGTAGATATTTTTCAATTAACATTTAAATGTAAATTTTTCATCTTAAGCTTGGCAACTTCTTTCTCTGTATATGGTGAGTATTGTGGAGGGTTTAGCTAGATCAAGACAATTGATGTTTTTGGTCAACACTAAAGCCCTTTCATCTGTTTCCAAAGTATCTTTTGCATATCTGTTTCACTGCAGAATACTTGTGAGTGTGTGTGTGTGTGTGTGTATGTGTGTGTGTGTATTGCGTGTATGTGTGTCTAGAACACAGCAACCACCCAGGATGTTAAAGGAATAAATTAGTAAGTGAATAAATGAATACTTGAATAATTCTAACTAGATTATGTCCTATTTACCCACAGGTCCAGAGTTAATATACAAATGCCTGCTACTTGTTAGAATGACCTTCATGCTTTCTGTATCCTTCAGTCTTTCTGTGGGAGTATTCTAGAGTATAGCCATGGGTTTGGGAAGATCAGCTGGAAGAGGAATAGGTGATGTCTTATGTAGGGCACAGGTTCAACATTTAGTACAGAATAATAATATGGGGTTCAACCAGGAACACAGAAACCTCCAAAATAAGAGATAAGATCTATCTTGGACTGAGAACCAGAAGAAGCAGCCAGATCATTATGAGAGGTCAGGACTGCACACAAATGAAAGCCAAGAAGTGAAATCAAGCTTAAAAAAAAAAAAAAAAAAGGGAGAGGCATTTAGAGTAACAGGGACTAGATCTAGTCCTAGAGTACAATTAAATTGAGGAACTAAGAGTTTAGTTACACAGACAAGCAAAGGGCTGAGTCAAGAACTTTTGTACATGTATTTCATGTCTTAGAGAGACCATATTGTAGGATGAAAGAGAATTTAAAAAGGCCTTGAATTTGTGCTAGTAGCATTCAATCTTTTATGTTGAATTGTATGAGCAAAATAGTATTTTTATAATGTTTGAAAGCAGGAAATTTAGAATTGTGACCATTTAATATAATCTTTATAAAATTCTATAAACCTGAAAAAACTAACCCAAACAACAAAATAATCTAATTTTAAAATATTATTATTTATAATTGTTTTACATTAAGAAAGTAGATTTCTTCTTACAACTTCACTATTTTGGCTGTGAAATAATTTATTAAGTGCTACACACAAACATATTAAATTTTAAAAAGTGCATGTGCTTTAGTACAAACCTTCCATATTTTTTTCCTTTATTAGTTTTCTTACATGTTTACCAAAGCAACAAAAAGGAAGCTTTAAGCCCCCTGTTTCTGAAGTGAAATTAGTTCACTTAAAACTTTGGCAGATATCCTCATGATTCTGTTTTAGAACTAAAAGCAATAAATACAATCAAAGCAAATCAATCACTTTAAAAGTAATCAATTTAAAATTTTATATAAGAATTTACTTAATGACATGTAACACCACAACTATTCCTCTGTATAATTATATATTTTTCTCTAATTATTCAGTAACTGCCTGACTTACTCTTAAATCAATGTCCATGTTCAATAGGTCAATAGAAATGTGTACAATTTGTTGCTCAAACTCAGATCACAATATAGGGAGAGTTAATCAGTGCAAGGAGTTGCCAGTTAATTAAGCTCTTTTTTCTATGTTCAGTCTTCTAGAAAACAAAACAAAACTAAACAAAACACAGGAAATGCATGACTCAAAGGGATAAAAAAGAAAAAAATAAAACCTTGGTGTATAGTATTAAATATCAAAAATAAATCCACATAGTAAAGAATGACTTAAAAAAAAATGAAGTCTGAGTAAATAAAGAAGCTTGATGACAAATCTTAATCTCTTGCTTGAATTCCAAATGTGTCCAGAGATATCTAAAAATCATTCTGTGGGAGTTTTTGCTTTTATAAAACAAATGAGTTAACTGAGGCTGCAGTTTTATGACAATGTAAATGAAACTTGCTAGAAGTAAAACATCAGGATATGATCTTAGATCACTGATTCCTTGGGTCTTTAAACTGTCTAGTGATTTAGTCTGAACTTCCATATCTCCTTACTCAAGTTCTAGAGCTGCCATCTTTAAAAACTTTCAACGTAACTAATGATAATAAGACTAACTTTTCTAGGCTCAGTTTCCCTACACCAGAGGCCAAGGTTGTATTTCTTGTTGTGTGACAAGCTTAAGAAGAAGGTTAATAAGAAAGATTTGAGGTCATCCAGGATTTCCCACACCCAGCCTCACAGATTTGGAGGACAGCCATGATGAAAGCAAAGGAGAGATAATGGCATTAAAAAGAAATCAAGGTACTGCCTTGACTTCTCCATATGGAACACATGCTAGTCACACACTTCTTAGCCAACAACATGTTAACAGGGAGAGGAACAATTTCAATCATCCTTTGTTTGCAGAGCATGTTGAAAATCAGAGGTCCCAAAACATATAATATTTGTCCACGAAACCCATCCCTATGGCGTGGGAATCTTTGGTACCAGTTTATAATAGGCCAAAGCTAGATTAGTGGCTTGAGCACAGCTACACAATGACAAGGTAGGCTCTCCACCTAGCCAATTCCTCCTGTTCCTGAGTTAAGGAAACACCTGTTTGTCATTATTGGCTTTCCACCTGATTGCTACAGAATCTCAGGTAACTTCAAAGTACAGTCAAACCTCAAATATCAGGAGACCAACTAATCAGGGTCTTAGCTTTTCTAAAAATATTTCTCTGCTTTATACTTTAAAAGAATAAGACAAATAAGTTCAAAAAAAAAAAAAGCGCACTTCAGCAACTTTGGTTTAAAAAGTAGCCCAATGCCTAATCATTCCTAGCCTTTACACAGTATATATCTGCAATCTTCTATAATGGGAGCTGATGCACAGAATAATTAACCTGAGACACTTCAAGAGAATCAGTTAACAAGGGGAGAGTCACTTTTATCAGTGCAGTCTAATTATGAAAACAGGGACATTGAACATTACAGTCGAAAGATTTTCAATAATGCAAGTTGAAACAAAAGTGACTTTTTTTAAGTTAAATGCGTTAACCAGAGAAATCAATTTGTCAGAGCATCCAATTCCTGTTAAGCAAGGTTTTCAATTAGTTTCTATGACATTTAATCCATAAATTTTATCTAAGCATAAGTAAAAATGATAGTCCCAAAGAGCTCTTAAAACATCATCTAGGAGCAATTATCTATCCTACCTTTGCAGGTACATGGGAGTCTGTCCAAATTTTGAAAATCTTTGGAGAAAGACATTGCAAAATCCTCTATTAGGTTATTGCTTCTAATGAGAACTTCCACAGAAAGCATGGAAATGCTTTTCCTTTCCTATTTTCAAATTGTACACTTTATAAAAATGAGAATAAAAAATTGACAGTTATGCTGTACAATATGATACTTTAAATAAAGCCATATGTGGAAAAATATATATTTCATAAATATGCCACACAGCTATCAAAATACACTTACAAGAGACTAAGATGTTTTTTCATATATCTTGCTTTTTTCAAAAGATTTATTTATATAGCACTGTAGATAAAATTAAAGAATGAAAATTCTTGGTCAGAAAAATGGAAAAAAAATCTTAACTGTTTTCTGAAAGTTCTGTATGTGTAATCTTTATTCATTAAAAAGTTTTAATCCTCATATTTTTATAGGATATTTTAGGCCTTTTAAGCAGCTATGAATTTTGAAAGCTACCCAATTTACCAAACAAGGCTGCTAAATTTTCCTTAGAGTGATATGCTTACTACAGAACCTTTGTTAATGAAGATTTGTGGCTTTAAATGACATATCTCAGATAACATTTACATGGTAATTGACAAAACTATGTGAAATCATCTTATCCTTAATTTTAACAGCCATTATATGTTATTGGTTAAATCAAGTAATGTATTACTTGGTAAGATGTTCTGTCCCTCTCCTCCAAGATGGAAGGATAAACAGAAATGTTTTAAAACTAATCTATAAAATGTATTTTTGTTTGATTGTCACATGAACCACACCTTTACATAGAACATTTGTGACATTTTCTGGCATATAATTTCAATTACAATGCTGTGACTACTGAAATTGGCATTTGAGAAGATGCATGTAAATGTGAATAACTTTTGGAGCACTCAAATATATTTAAATATTTTACCGCAAGAGAAAAAATTTCCTTGGAATTGGTGTTTGATGAAGCTTAAGTGACTTTCTCAAATGTTACACCTTCTTGTACCTGATTCCATATGCATTTGGTTTCTCCTTCTCCCCAATCCTTCCCTAACTCTACTTTGCCCTCCCTAGGTACAGAAGTCAGAAACAATAGCGATCCTTCTGATCTAGGTATATGAAGAAGATAAGACAGCTGTAACAGAGGAAAAGAGTTAACTTAGGTAAACAGACCTGTATCGATTCTGAAATATCACATACATGGAATCAATTTTGGCCAAAAACATGTATTTTTTTCAAGTGAAACAAGAGTAATAATATTTTCTAATAAGCTATGGACAGATGTACACTCTTTTCTCTGGAAATACGTTCTTTTTTTTTTTTTTTTTTTTTTTTAGTTTAAACTAGTATTTCTCAAATGTACTACAGAAGTTTGGGACCAAATAATTCTTTGTTGTCAGGGTTGTTCTATAATATTGTAAGATGTTAGCTAGTATTCCTGGCCTTTATCCACCACATGCCAATTGCATCTTCCCAAACATGACAACCAAAAATATTTCCAGATATTGCCAAATATTCTCTAAGTAGCAAAATCACCCAGTTGAGTATCACTGGTTTAAACAGCTATATTTAGATTCAAATGTATTCATTTTTAAAAGGTGAGGGGAAGGAACCCAAATGCATTCCTTTTTAAAAGAAGAGAGGTAGGAAGACAAAAGAAGGAGGGAAAGGGGAAGGAAATGGAGGGAACATAGGGAGAGGAGGAGAGGAGAGGAGAGGAGAGGAGAGGAGAGGAGAGGAGAGGAGAGGAGAGGAGAGGAGAGGAGAGGAGAGGAGAGGAGAGGAGAGGAGAGGAGAGGAGAGGGAAGACAGAGAGGCAGCCCCAAAGAGAAAAATCTTACCACCAAGTATACTGTATATGCTTTTTGTCTACTGTTTTTATTTTTATCAGTTCTTGATTAACACATTTAATTAGTTCCGATACTCAATAAGTTAATAGTCAATTGAAGCGCAGGTTCTACGGTCCAGCTAAGGATCAAATTTCATTTCTGGCATATATCAGTTTTGTAATTCTTTAATTTGGGGAAATATATTTAACCCTTCTAATCCTCAGCTTCCTCATTTGCAGGCAGATTTGTACATAGTTTCTGCGGTTATAAATAAGTTAATGCATACAAAGTACTTAGTTAGATGGAGAGTAAACTCAAAACTGTTTCCTACATATACATCATCAACTTCATCACTAATTAATCAGAATCTTAATTTGAAAAATGAATTTTGTATTTTTAAAATAAATATAATTAGGGAGAATATGAAAATGATTAAATGTGTTTCCCAAGTATCATTAAGAATAAGAATTCTTTAAGAGACCCATATTTAATTTAGAGGTTTAAGAGCAAGTATCCATGTAAGTAAATCTTGATTTATGTTGAATTGATTTGGTGGGCTGGATAGTGCAAAAAATTAATTGGGCCTACGTTTCTAGAAAAATAATTTTGAAAGCCAACCTTTTTTTTTCTTGACATATTCGGTATATTTATTAACTCTAGGACTCAGCCCTAAAACTAGACTTCTTTTAGCAGTGAAGTTAATCGTTTAGGTTAAAAGTACTTAAGTGTTTATAAACTATTCCATATTTCAACAAAACATGTTCCTCAGAATGGTTTAAAATTGTTTTAACACCCTGTTTACTTGGTCCTCATAATCAATGCAAGTGCATTTCTAAACTAAATAACCTAACTACTCTCCAGAAAGAATCTCATACTTGCAGAGTATACACGAATTGTGTGCATATTTGAAACATTAACCCATCAGTGCATTCTTTAAACAGAATACAATCTGTAAATGTTAAATCCAAGCAATTTTTATCGATAAAGTGCTCAAATTTATACTCTTACTGAACCAGTAGCATCATTGGGAATCATTATTTTTACTTGGAGTGGACACAGATATTTAAATTACAAAATAATCCACACTAATAATAGTAAATGTAAAGCTGCCTAAGTAATTATATAGATATCAATATACAAATTAATTCAGAAAATAGGTGTTGAATGTCTATTATATGTTTGTACCCTAGGCATTTATGGATGAATAAAAATAACTGCCCTGTGGAATTTACCTACATACTTACATGTAATAGGTGAATCATCTATTTATTTTCCCAATAAAATGAATTATAAGCTATGAAAAGGATGGACACAAAGAAAAGGTCTTCTTTTTATAAATATACATACTTGAGACCTCTTAGTATTTTATGTCTGATTTAAATATATATATATATATATATATATATATATATCCTGAAACTTTGTCAAAAGAGATTTTTCATCAGAGTATTTTGCCAAAATTAATTTTGAAACAGCTCAATAAATTCCAAATTCCAAAGCAATCTCAAATAAAATTGTCACAGAGATGGCAGGAAAACAAAGGCAATAAACTCAATTTTCCTTAGTGACTCTTGGGTAAATTAGCCAAGTTAAATTGAAGCATTTACCTTTCATTCATTCCTTTTATAAGTATTTATTAAATTTTCTTTGGGAGTATTTTAAATATTGGCCATGGGAAGATGAAAAATGTTTTTTCCCATAACTATGTACCTAATTTCCATAATGTGAGGCTGTACAAAGTTAAAAAAAGAAAAAAAAAGAAGAAAAAAAGGTGGATTCACTTGGAATGTGTAAGATAACTACAACATTTTTCAGCAATTAAGGAGGCTAGAAAGAAAGAGCAAGAATTATAAAACAACACAACTGGATACATCTCCAAATTGACAAGTATACAAATAAAAATGCCTCTTATTCTAACACAAGCCCAAGAATGAGCATCCTCCGAGTTTTGGTACAAATAATATGGTACTAGGAAGCCTGTGTCTAACACAAAATATAGATAATGCCTGTTGCGAGGCATTGTTTTTAAATGAAATTTCTTGTATTTTCTTGGAGATATGATAGAGTATATTTGCTATTGATTAGTTTATAAGTACATAAATTCATCATTCCATCAACTTGATCAAGTCCCTCAATGCTTAATACTACACTGTTTTCTCTAAACTCCAGGGCAAGTGCTAGATGCATTTTCATTAGCACAATTTTCTAAAAAAAAAAAAAAAAAAAAAGAAAAGAAAAGAAAAAAAAAAAAACAAAACAATACAGTGTCTATTACATGGCAAACATGGGCTCTTTGAATGAGACCAAGATGTCTCTAATCCTTCCCAGGAAAGTTTTCCAGGTGTTTGCAATGTTGTCTGTTATATTTGTCAGCACTCTAGAAACTACTCGCCTCTCTATAGCTATCCATCAGTCACCTCTGGATGATAAATCTAATCTTTTGGAACCACACCATTGAACACTTGAGGTTCTCCCAGGAGGTAACTTCCTTCTTCCTAAGTAGCCTAATTTTCCTATCCCACTTTCTTATATCTCTTGGATATAACCATCCTTACCACTTTTGTAATTCCTAGATGTTACCACTGAATGATTACATTATTTCACAAATGGTCTATTTTGTATAAGTCCTCCTTCAAAATACCATATTATTCTGAGTCTGAGACATATAGGGAAAGAATACGGACTTGAATTTGCTTTTGTGTTTTTTTTTCAAACTTAATTCACACTATTCTATCAATCTAGAATGCTTTCTTTTCCCTTTCCTCACATTGTTCAAAAACAAATCTCAATCTCACTTCTCAGTGAAGCTCCATTTCTATTTAAGTCTTCCATAGTCATCCAGTTTCCACTGTCACCTTCATCCACACTCTCACAAGTGTTTGTACAAGCCATGCAACAAATGCTTATTGAAGTACTATACAAGGTGCTATATGATACATTAATATTTGACAAATAATCTTATATAATCTTATGAAATTGCTTTCATAATTACTTTGAAATATATCTATTAAAAGCTCTATTATTCTAATTCATATCTTCTCATCAAATATTTGATTTTTTTTTTTTTTTTTTTTTTTTTAAGTATAAGAATCATGTACTATAGAGGCACCTGGGTGGCTCACTGATTGACCATGTGCCTTCGTCTCAGGTCGAGATCCCAGGGTCCTGGGATTGAGTCCTACATCGGGCTCCCCTCAGGGAGTCTGCTTCTCCCTCTGCCTATGTCTCTGCCTCTCTCTCTGAGTCTCACATGAATAAATAAATAAAATATTAAAAAAAAAAAGAATCATGTCCTATATTTCATTGCATTTCCTCATAATCTGCCCTGAAGTAGGTGTTTAGAGTATTTATTTTTAAAAAGTTAAGAAATGGAAATTTGTCACATGACTTTTTTTCTCATGTAGGAAAAAAAGAAACTTTAGAATTTAAAGTACATGGGCTGTCTCAAAATCATAATATAACTTTATAAAACACTCAATTTAAAGTGACCTGTTTAGATGCAGTTAAACGCCGGGACACCTGCACCCCAGTGTTTCTAGCAGCAATGTCCACAATAGCCAAACTGTGGAAGGAGCCTCGGTGTCCATCGAAAGATGAATGGATAAAGAAGATGTGGTCTATGTATACAATGGAATATTCACTCAGCCATTAGAAACGACATATACCCACCATTTGCTTCGAGGTGGATGGAACTGAAGGGTATTATGCTGAGTGAAATAAGTTAATTGGAGAAGGACAAACATTATATGGTCTCATTCATTTGGGAAATATAAAAAATAATGAAAAGGAATAAAGGGGAAAGGAGAAAAAATGAGTGGGAAATATCAGAAAGGGAGACAGAACATGAGAGACTCCTAACTCTGGGAAACGAACTAGGATGGTGGAAGGGAAGGTGGGCAGGGGGTGAGGGTGACTGGGTGAGGGGCACTGAGGGGGGGCACTTGATGGGATGAGCACTGGGTGTTATTCTATATGTTGGCAAATTGAACACCAATAAAAAAAATTCATAATAAATAATAAATAAATAAATAAATAAATAAATAAATAAATAAATAAATAATAAATAATAAGGTGACCTGTTTATAATGGGTTGGAGCTCTCCAGACTTTACTGGCAAAAATATTTTAGCGATGCATTTTCTAATTGTTAAAGAACACAGATTGTACAGTCCTTCCCATGAGTGAGTGAGAAAGATGCTTCTTGGGTAAGAGCAAAACAAATGTGCTAGCAAGAAATTCTAACCTCTCGTAAGACCTGTTGCTTCCCCGTGCCTACTGCCTATGGGGACCAATTCTTAGGGCCTCTTAAATGATTTGTACAGATCAATCAAGGAAAGTTTTATTTCCAATCACTCCTCCACCATGACTTATGACATTTGCTATTTTAGGTCTATCTAAATAAATAAAGCCATATTAATATTTAATAGAATATGGCTTTAGATTTACCTACATATTTACTAATATCTTGCTCACCATTTCTCTTGCATCTTAGGACTGCTATTTGAGATCATTCCCCTTCCATTTAAAATGCAGACTTTCACTCTTTTGTGAAAGTCAGTTGGTGAACACTTTTTCCATTCTAGGTTTGAATGCAAATATCTTTACCCTGTAAGCATTTCATAAAAGAGAAGAGTAGTGCTAAACTCTGGGAAATAGATGAAGATTGATCAGTTTTACCTGACAGGAAATCCTTTTCCTAATCTCTACAAAAGCTATTGTGCAAGACCAAGAAGGCAATGGAAATCCTCTTGTATCACCTCTTTTATACACAATAACCAATAATGTTGGCCAAAGCTTTTCAAACATACCTTCCTTTTAAGCCATCATCACCATATTTGCATTCAAATGCGACACAAAATAACTAGTCACAAGTGATCACTCAACCTTACAGAGTAGAATCACAATTGCCAAGAACTTAAACTGTCTTACTTTAGGGGAGAAAATGCCCAAGTGCTAAGTGCTATGCTAATGCCCATACTTGGTCAAAAACCTTGTAAAAGACTGATCCATTTAATTGATTATGAGAGGTATTTGAATAAATATCTCAAAGGCACCATTTTTTTAAGGGAAAAAAAGTAAAATTTACATATCTCCTTAAGAGCAGATTTCCAATGATTTTTCTTCTGCATTAATGGGTGGAGTACATAATGCTCAACTGGCACAGAATTCTTCTCTTTGCTGCTTGTTCAGCAGTCAGCATCTTCTCTAGAGTTCAGCTTGAAGTGTCCTAGCCAGGAAAACGTGGGCCTGTGCTGAAACATCAAACACTGCAGAAGATTTTAATTAATAGTGACATTCATTTTTCTTTTATTTTGTAAATGCAGCTGCTATGAAGCTACTTAAAATCTGGGATGGGGACAGGTGGGAGCAAGGGATCTCTCACCCTGAAATCTAAACAGATGCAATGAAGCATGGAGCAAGAATGCATTTCACATCCTTATCACCTAACTTACCATATGCAGCCAGAATGCTGATACATGAACAAATAAATTAATAATTATTATGAATAAGAATTCTCTTCCAGATACTCTGCTAAGGGCGAGATGTACAAAGACAATGAGGCAGATGAGTAAATACCTAGTTTTGAAACTCTGTTCCCATTTAAATTTGAATCTATGCAAATTGATAAAAAATGTTCTCTTGCATTCAGAGAAGACTGAGTTTTCCCAGTGCACTATCAAGCTATTTTATGTGCATTACCACTAATTATCACACTAGCTCACCAAGGGAGGTATTACTGTCCCATGTAATATATGAGAAAAAAATCAAGGCTGAAAGCAACATTTCCACAATTTCTACATCCACTGGCTTCTGTGTTCAGCAGTGCGGAGCAGTGACTGAAGAAGAAGAGATAAAGTTCTTCCCTCTCCCTCACTATCTTACCCAGTATCTCTGGCATCAGACGCATTGTCTCCATGGCTCTAATTGTTCTGGGACAAACAGAAATCAGTAGCCCAGAACCTTCCTTTTGTCTTTTTAGCCCTGAGATAAGAGTAGCTTCTGGATGTTGCTAATCTGTAGTTTACCTCATCATCAATTGCTGACTTTTAAATTCTTTCACCAACTATGTAAAAATCCCTTGGTTTAAATTCCCTCTGTTTAAATTCAGGGTTATTTCTGTCATCCTATATGGATCCCAATTGATACACCTGTGATCTTCAAGTCATATCACATTATTTCAAATATAGGCTGCAAAATTGTTCATATTATTTTCTACTTATTTGTTTACAAGTCGGTTTTCTCCTTGCCTGTGAACATCTGAGATCAGAGACACCCGGCTCTTGAATCTCCAATATGCAACACCTAGCCCAATACTGTGCAGATGCATAGTAAATACTTGTAAATTAAATAATGACTGAATGTAATGCTATAATAAGGTATGGATAGCAGATATGAAAAGGTCAATCTAGTTCTAGAAGATCTCCCTAGAAATAAGATGCCTAAACTGCCAAAGAGGGATGTTTTCTGATAAACAGGAACAAAATCTCATAGTAAAGATGTGAATCTCAAAGTAAAGTGTGAAGGTTATTACCTTAACCTTGTTGAAATGTTATTCAGGAGCAGAACTCAGTCAGAATCAGTTTAGATAGGCAGAGGTCGATGGATTCTGGAGTTGGCTGAGAGTGAAAATAATTTGAATTGGTGAATATTTCAGGTAAGGTGAGGGGAAAGGAATATTCTAGTATGATTTCAGGAGCCTGGTGTGGGTTATTATACAGATGACAAAATTAAACAAGATAGATGGAAGGAAGAGTAGGTTAGAGTAAAATATGATGAGTTTAGATTTGGACATGAGTTTGATATGCCTGTGGGGCATCCATGTGAAGTACGTAGGAGACAGTCAGAAATATACACCTGGATCTCAGGAGAGAAGAAAAAAGTAGGGGGAGTCACAGGTAAGTAGGTGGTAACTAAAGTGAATAGGATGACTCAGAAAGATAAGATGAGTCAAATTAAGACGAGCAAGGTAGAAGAGGTAGGCCCAGGAAAGAACAAGAGCTTGAGAGCTGCTTTGGTGCAAAGAAGGAGAGGGGTGGTGAAGCAAAATTTGTGGATGGTCATGGGGTGGAGGCAATTCAGGAGATGGCACAGGATGATAGAGGGAGAGATCAGGAATTAAAATGCTCCAGAGAAGGCAGATAAGCAACCATTGTGAATAAAAAAAAATACTTTGTGTAAGCTTATTTATCTATTTTCCTACTAGAAACTTGGATATAATAGAAATGAGAGAGGGGTCATTTCCTGAAGGGTAAAGACCTTCTTATATGGAAGGCATGACTCAGTACTAGGTCCCACATTTAGCCCAGGCTTCTATAAAAATAAGTGAGAACAAATAAATGTGAAAAAATGTCTAAGACACTTGGTGTTTTGAAAGATTTCTGCCTCTCTTCCTCCTGCGCCAATATCAGAACTCTCGGTATAGACTAGGGAAAGGACTAAGAAAATGAGCTGAGGATTTTTTTTTTTAGGACATCATCATGTAGACAGTGATAAAGCATTAAAAATCAAGGTTAATGAACCCTGAAAGTCTACTGCTTTTCCCTATTTATTGTCTGAGTGTTGGCAAGACATTTAGCCTAGTTTCATCCTCTCCAGAACAGAAGGAAGGACTAATCTAAGTTGATAAATACAATAACAATGGGGCTTCTGGGTGCATTAATTGGTTAAGCAGCCAGTACTTGATTTCCACTGATTAAGTCATGATCTCAGTATTGTGAGATGGAGCCCCACATTGGATTCCACTTCCAAAGTGGAGCTTGCTTAAGATTCTCTGACTCCCTCTCCCTCTGCCCTTCCCCCCATTCTCTCTCTCTCTCTCTCTCTTTAAAAAAACAAAAAACAAAAAACAAGACATAACATCATTCTGTATGGTTAGTGTTCACAGTATACATCCAAAGCAAATGGCAATTGTAATTTTTTAAAGGTTAACTCAGAACTGTTTTCCCAAACTATAAAAGGAGAAAATCTAACTGCATTTTGTGTCCCTAGCTTACTTAAAAAAAAAAAAATTAAACCCTACGGCAAATCAATTTTTAGCCAATAATTGTTCCATGACACACTTACAAAACAGCTGCCCTAACGTTCAAACACACTAAACTGATCACACATATAAAAAGAACTTTTCTTGAATACAGAAAATGGTTATTTTAGAAAATTGGTCCTATTTTGTAAGGGTTCTCCTCATTCCCTTTCTTTTATGTGTCATACATACGTTCATGTACAAGTGGATATAAGTGTTTGAATTTCTCAGACTGAAAGAGGATTTATTTGTACTTTCCTGCATAGTAACCTGTGGAAGGGAAATTGGCCTCAGGGCTATGGATAATTACCAGTGCACAAGCTCAGTCCAGACACCTATGACAGACAAAATGGTAGTCTAGCAGCACCTTGATTCAGAATGTCAGTTCCTAGTTAATAAAGATGAGCTAAAGTTTGACTCACAGAACTGGGCAGGACCATAGGTTTAATACCTATCCAGCTGTAAAACTCCCAGAGAACCAACCACTGGCCAATTTCCCCAGGTAGTAGTGTACATTAAATAGATTATGTAAGTGTCTTTAAGTCTGGCTAAAATATATGGTTTATACTTACCTATATTTATATTTATATATAATATACTTATATTTGCATATATTTTATATGTAAATATGTGTTTAAATATAAACATATCTATCTGATTATAATATATAATATACATAAGTTATAATATATAAATTAAATAATTACATATATAATTACAAATGACCTTGTAAGAAGATATATTGATCCATCTCCCAAATAAATTAGAAGTCCTGAGCACAAGGCTTGTATATGGTGTAGCTGTGACTCCACATGGATCCTTCTATGACTCGGTGAATGAGAGATAATTAATAAATGTCTTAGATTGAAACGTTGGTGCAGGCAGATATTCCTTAGCCTAACCCTGAAGCTGACTGCAATTGCTTCTGAACCTGAAGAAGAAGCAAGGGCAAGGGACTTCACTTTCATTCTCCACTTGAGTGCCAGGAAAACAGGATACTGTGGATGGATAGCACACAAGGGAGATGAAGAGGATTTATACAATCACAAAGATAAAAACTCTGAAACACAAAGCTGTTCCATATTGCTCTTGGAATTCTAAAGTAGAATAAAACACTAAAATAAATGAATTTACTCTGAAACTTAATTCTTCTTAAATCTAGCTACTAAAACCTTGCATGGTGTTCTTCATGTTCTCCTTACGAGTAATTGACATTAGACTGAATTTTCTTCAGAGGTTTAAGTATTTTCTTCTAAAAAATGGCCAATCTAATTACTATCCAAGGTAATCAATTTTCCATTATCGCAATCATCCATTAGAGTCTTTAGCTTTTTCTGATTACAACTATTCTAAAAGAATAAAATAATAAAACATTTCCCTCCCCCTCTTTTATGTAATAACTCATGCAGAGAATCAAAGGCAAAAGCATCTCCAATACATTTTAGGAAATGTGAGAAGACCAATATGCTTGAAGAAATAAGCAATTATGGGTTTTGGATAATCCTAGAAAAAAATAAGGGGTCAGATTATCTAGGGTTTCATACGTCACTGGGAGACTTTAGAATTTATTTTGAATATAATGGGGGAAATCCATGATTTAGAATTTGAGTAAAACAATGATATATCCTGATATGATCTAACATGAATTTTTAAAAGG
This sequence comes from Canis lupus familiaris, assembly GCF_011100685.1. Classification (NCBI taxonomy): domain Eukaryota; kingdom Metazoa; phylum Chordata; class Mammalia; order Carnivora; family Canidae; genus Canis; species Canis lupus. The sequence goes on from NC_049240.1 coordinate 45,382,172, forward strand.
TTGCCTAGTTACTTTGCTGATAATAGACTATGATATGATGATGTTGGAGTATGGGAGACCAGTTATGTGGCTATTTCAATCATCCAGTTACAAGATAAATATCAGATAGTACCAATAGAGCTGATTAGATTAGGAGTTTGGATATATTCAGAAATTAGAGTTAATAATATATTTTGAGATGAATTCAACTTGAGGAATTAAAAAGAAATGTCAGAACTTTCCCCAATATTTTTGTATGAGAAAATAAAAGGCTGTCACCAACTAAGAAGGAAAAAGCTATATGTTTAATAGTTCTGAGGAGTGGAGAAGACCCTGGGCATGTGAATATGAGATATCCATCAGAGATATTGAGAAGACAGTTGGATTCAGATTTTTTTTTTCTTTTTTTAAGAGAGAGAAGGAAGAAGGGCCAGATTGGGAAGGAAAGATTCTTAAGCAGGCTCCATGCCCAGTGCAGAGCCTGATGTGAGGCTTGATCTCACAAGCCTGAGATCATGATCTGAGCCAAAATCAAGAGTCAGACAGTTAATCAACTAAACCCCCCAGCTCCCCCATATGTACATTTCTGGAATTACAGAGTAGTCTCGACTAGAAAAACTAATGGAAGTCATTGGTACATGGATGGTATCAAAAGCCATGGGAAAATGAGATCATTAAGAGTGTAAATTAAGCAAAGAAGAGAAAAAGACCAAGGACTAAGGTTGCTTAAGAAGCAATAAAGTAATAGTAAAGGAATAGAAAAGTAACCAGTGCGCTAAGCAGAATACCAACAGTGGTATCCTGAAAGGCAAGTAAATAATGTTTAATAAGGAAGAAAAAGTGATCAACTATGCCAGAAATTACTGATAGAGAAAATTTGTAAATTGAATGGGTATTACACTGCCAAGGTCATTGATGACCTCGATGAGAGCAGTTTTAGCGGAGCAGTGCAAGGGGAAAGCCTGACCAAAGTGTGTTTAATAGAGAATGAGAGGAGGAGAAATGGAAACAATAGATAGAAGAGAAACAGAGAAATAGCATAATACATGACAGGGGAAATAGAGTCAGGAAATTTTACTCATTTATTCATTTACATATAAATATATATGCATATTTTTCATGATGGGAGATACGATTGTATATTCATAAAAATGATCTTATAAAGATGAGAAATGATGTAGGAGACAGGGAGGGGAGCTGGGTCAATGTATTTGAGTGGTCTAGACAGATGAGACCTGGTATTGGCATCGGGTAAAACCATAGATAGGTCTGTAGGTCAGAAGTAAGTATAGATACTAAAGAACAGATATGTGTAGTGATGGGAGTCTGCATATTTTTTTTCCTAGTTTTCTGATTCCTTCAGTTTTCTCAGCCTTGTGGGAAGTAAAATCATTAACTGAGAGAGGATGTGCAAGAAAGGGTTGATCTGAGAAGAAATAAAATGTAAAATAGACTTCAAAGATAGGAAATGAACTAGGAATGTATAACGCGGCTGGCTGATAACATTAAGGACAAAATTGAGGTTTATGCTCATGGATTGAAAGCATGGTTGTTGGCTTTTTCAGCCTGGTTCAGTTGTTCAGGTAATGGAACAGAGTAAAAGAACAGGTGGAGAGTTAGATTTAATTAGTGATGTGTTTTTGTCAGCTGAGTATGAGGTAGCAAGAGAATGGCTGAAGAACTGATGTACTATGCAGTAAAGTGATTAAATAATAGACCACGGAATTGAAGAATAGTAAAAAGGGTAGTGAACACATCAAGTGTGTCTAAATCTGTGAAAATCTTGGAATATAAATGGACCTAATGTTCTGGTAGATTATTGGGATGGAAGTACTAGAAGTCATAAGAAATAGTTAAGGTAGTGAGCTAAAAATATTGGTGGTTGTGGTCAGAGACCTAAAAGTGAGATGATGGAGGGCTTGCAATGGTTACCAAAAGCAAATTCTAGACTCTAGAGAATGGCGATCGGGGTGGTAGCTGACATTGGCTAAAGAAATTGAGGCCGAGTTACTATAAATATTATCTAAAAGTACGTTGAATTTTCCAAGAATTAAGATAGATCCCTGGGTGGCGCAGCGGTTTAGCGCCTGCCTTTGGCCCAGGGTGCGATCCTGGAGACCCGGGATCGAATCCCACATCGGGCTCCCAGTGCATGGAGCCTGCTTCTCCCTCTGCCTGTGAATCTGCCTCTCTCTCTCTCTGTGACTATCATAAATAAAAATAAAAATTAAAAAAAAAAAACCTATAAGATAGAAATAATATTGGATAGACAGAGCTACAATGATTGAAAAAGAAGAAGGAATGACCTGGGCATCATATCATAACATGATAACAGCAGTGAAGAATAGTGGCTAAAATCATCTATTGGCATGAGCTATAAAGCTGAACATTTTTAGAGGGGAGAGAGAGTGCTCTGCTTGCAGCAATAAGAAGGAAGAGAATTACTCCCAAATTTACCACTTTAGGCCCAGTGAGAGAATTGTTGGGGGAAAACAGTCTTCATTTGAGAGGTCTGTAAGGGAATCAGGGAGGGCCACGAAGCTGATGAATTTTTGAGAGATGAGGTTGAATATAGGGAATTCTGTAGGTAATGAACTGTGAGTTATAGAGGGCACAGGGAAAGACTGAGGGAATACGACAAAATAAGAACCTCTGTAATGATTGTAGTTCTGTTGTGATGGACATAAGTTGGGGAAAAGACATAATGATATATACAGCAATATAAGTATTGGTGGATTTAAGACAAAAAGAGGTGAAGGGAAGAAAGTAGTGGATTCTTGGCACTTCCTTTTAATTCCTAATGAGTGGTATGAGAGGGACAGTGAGGGAGCTACAGAAATTTAGGTTCAAGACATTGATTGGAAATATTGGCAAGAACAGCTCCATTTTCCCTAAACTTGAAGAAGTATTTAATTTTGAAGTCCACTGGACCTTGGGTGAGGCCCAGAATGAAGTTCCCTGAGCCCATAGATCCTTGTTTTTGTTGAAGATATTTGAAAGTAATGCAGTCAATTGCAAATGAAAGAGACCTAAAAAGTAAAACCTGGAAAACATTTGAATGGACTTTTTTGATTATTTCATACCTAAAGATGAAAAAAAAATATGATTCAAAATAAAATTCAGCATATTCTGACCATGTTCCCTGTAAGTGATGGACATACTTAGAATTGATCAATGGCAATATCCCTCTTGGGAACTCGAGCTTCAGGGCCAATCATATTTTTCTATCAGTGCTCTAACTACATTAGTTTACAATTATTTGCCAATGAGTAATGAGTTATATCCACAAACAATTACAGAACCCTTTAAGGATTAAAATCATATTTTCAGATCCCTGCATAGTGACTGGCTTATATTGAACTTTCAGCAAATATTTATCTAATAGGTAAATAAAGATTGAATAAAGCAACCATATTTCTAAAGGCTGATTCTATGAAGAAAACAAAACTAGCATAAAAACACAACCCTGAAGAAAACATGATTTTGAAGCACTGAAATCCAAGGAGAAAGCTACCTTAAGCGATAACTGACCCATTAGATAAGTTTCTGGGAATGCTTTTAAATAAAAAAAAGTATTTTCATATCACGTCTTTCTTCTATGCCCTCCCCAATTTTGGAAGAAATGATCTTCCCTTCTCTACACCTGATTAAATTCCTTGTAATTTAAAACACAGTTTTCAAGAGCTACTACACAGTGTAGAATTCTTTGCTATTAAAAAAATAGTTGACGGGGATCCCTGGGTGGCTCAGTGCCTGCCTTTGGCCCAGGGCGTGATCCTGGAGACCCAGGATCGAGTCCCACATCGGGCTCCCTGAATGGGGCCTGCTTCTCCCTCTGCCTCTGTCTCTGCCTGCCTCTTCGCCGCCCCCTCTGTGTCTGTCATGAATAAATAAATAAAATCTAAAAAAAAGTTGACATTGAGTCAACTTAGGATATTATTCTCTATTGAACTACTGTTTTTTTCTTTACTTGGTTCAGGTTCATCTACCACACACACACACACACACACACACACACACACACCACATAAATATGTAATGTTCATTCTATATCATTTTCCTGCCCACTGGATATTAAATTCACTGAAATTTCATAGTCTCCAAGACCAATTCATCAAATTTCAAATCTGTTTTAATAAATTTGTATAAATCAATTTTTCTCCACAAAGCCTTCTCAGCCATGTAATGTTTTGTCTTATTTGCTAGATCATCCATCCATCCATATTTCATTTGTAGTTCCTTGTCTATTCTATTCATTGTGATTGCACTAATGGCACACTGTCTGCTCTATATTATTAAATTAGACTTGCACAGAGGTACTATTAAAATAGTTATAATTTAATTATAACAGTACCTAAAGCTGAGCATTTATTTGATCTTTACACACATCAGTTCAATTATAGTTTTATATCTTCTTAGTTCAAATATATTCTCCTCCCATTATATAGTAAAAGAAGGGGAAAACACTCCATCTTCCCCTTTTATTTCTCAAATAAAATGGGCCTTAACATATCAAAGAAGAAAGTTTAAGTTTTTGTTCTGTGCCTTGTTATGGGTGACTGACCAGTCTTCCAAAGCCAACTATAAAATCATTTGCTCAATTGGAAAGTAAGCAAGCAATGATAATTCAAAATATTGTTTTAATAGCTATTACAGCATAAAATATTATCCTAAATATCCATAGCAATTTATATCTATATATTGTCATTTCTTCCTAAAGAGTTAGGTTTCTCGTCTGACACAATTTTCCAGTTTTTATTTAGATTGGAATAGAGGTAAATAACAAGTTCTACTAACAAGATACTAAGTGAACAACCTTTCCATGACCTCATAAAGATAATTGGATGACCCTTTAATACACTACATTAGTAAATTTACACAGAAAACCTTTGGGCATTTCTTATTTATATTAGTATTGTTCCTTTGTAGATATGTAGTACCTTGGTTGCATGCAATAAAACAAAACATCAAAAAAGTTATACTACCGAAGTCACTGAACTAAGTGCTAATTGCCTCTTCAAAAGAATTATTATATATTGCAGATGTATCTGAATACCAAAAAATCATTATAATTTAGTATATTGGAAATGTTTATATTTGCTTTAGGAAATATTCCTCACAGAAACTATTACACACCCAAAACAAAAGTCACATGAAAATAGAAAGAGCTATGGAAAAAAAGGGAGATATGTATTGGTGAACTAAATCAACTTTAGGAGAAAAATCCAACAATCAAATAGAAAACAACTTTAGATTTCAATACACATAGTTTAGCCCAGAAACAAACAAAGGCAGTCTTTGACAATAATAAAGGATGTCTCTGTATCTAGATTTTTTTTTCAAGAGAGCTATTTCTTTCTTTCATAGTAATCATTTCTATTTGAGCAAGGAGTATAATAATATAGCAGCAATTTAAAAATTCAATCTATTTTTTATATGTGTGCCTCAAGTTATTTTTTTCTTCTGATTTTGGGGGCTCTGAAATCCAGTGCAATGTATAAACTAGAAATACAATAATTCCAGTTTGGTAGATATTGCTGACTACAATTCTATAACATTTGTTTCAACTCCAGGTTCTTAAAACACAAGAACTGTTAATATAGGAATAGCCATGCTGTCCTGGCTGGCTAACTCACAGAGCTCGTCCTAACACAAAGTGGCTAGGTGGAAGAGACCTTTGGTTTCATCCCAGAAGTTCTCTAGATCCTCCCCTGTCCATTCAAAAGGGAAGCACACCACCACACTGATGTGGATTTACCTATTATTAAAATAAAGAGGAAAGGATTGAGCTATGTGTAGAGGGAATTTGGTACTATCACCAACATTTTCTGTTTTGACTTTGATTCATCTCAGCACTAGAACTTTTCATCTTGCTCTTCTCTTAGACATTCAGAATTTTAATTTTAGAACTCTAATGGGTATCGTGTGATGCTCTACTATATTCATACTCCCTCAATTTCTCTTCTCTTTTCTTCTCTCTCTCTCTCTCTATACACACACACACACACACACACACACTATACAATATGTTGTTTTTGCTGTGAGATTTTATTATGATATGCTTCAGTGCCTACATAATACCTACCTACTTTCTAAGACCATGTCTGAAAAAAATGTTTTCTTAATCGGGATCTCATAGATATGAATTTATTTGGAAGTATAAAAAATGGCAGAAGTAAAAAAAAAAAAATGGCAGAAGTAATCACCTGATGGGATATGGAATTCAAAAAAGAGAGAAAAGAAAGACAATTAAGTATCCTTCAAAATAAAACAAAGGTCAACAGCAATAAAATATCTGGGATGAAAAAAAATATCTGGGATGTATTTGGTTGAAGAAAATTGATCGTCTTAGGGAAGCACAACAAAACATAAAAAAAAAAAAAAAACAGGAAATTTACCATCAGAGAGGGAATAAGATAAACAAAGCAGCTTGACATGATTTGGCATTGTCAAAATATTAAATAAAATAGCATTTATATGTGATGACAGACCACACAGTAAAAATAAATTATGACATAGGGTTGGCTGACCATAGATGTGAAATAATTACAAAGACTTTGAAATTCTGATAGTTTTGTAAAAAGTTTAAGCCCAAATTTGAAGGAACAAAAATGTAAAGGCTGAAAAAGTATAAGATATGGGGCTGAGAGCAAGGGTAGCAATAGAGGGAGAGAGAAGGCAATAAGAATAAAAAGGGAAGAAAAAAATAAGTGAGATTAGGATGTAGAAAAAAAGAGAGAAGAATACCTTTCTCTTGTAACCCAAATATATCTGGTTTTTTTCTCAGGCAGCAGCCAGCCTCTACTGGCTCCCCAGGACTTTTCTTCATGGATATCCAGTCTGAATATTTGGGAACTCTTTGCTATAGTACAGCGTGACCTTTCTCTTACCATTTCCCAGGTGTACTGATATTTTCATTAATTTATACAATTTTATACCTGCAGGGAGTTTTATATTTTATACTGCCTGAACATCTCATTTCACTGGTTTTCAAAACTACAGAGCCAGTTAATGACCAGGTCTCTGTACTTCAGAATCTTCCTATAAGTTTCATCAAACATACTACAACTGTAGCTCCTATGTGATGAGCAGTCAACTATTTGATTGCTCTATTAAAACACATACAGCATAAACTTCTAGTTGCTACCAATTATCCATTATCCCTTTCGTCCAAGTCTGATTTTATTAATAGTGTTTGTACACTTGAAAAACTACGTCTCCTAGCCTACGTCTCCAAATAAAGTTGGTTGTGTGTTAAAATTCTGGCCTATGGCAGGAAGATAGAAATTTGGGTGTTAAGTTTCTGTAAAGTCCTTTAGGACAGAGTTTGACTTGTTTGATCGGGATACTTCATTCTTCTTCCTTCCTTCCTTCTGGGGAATGGAGATAGACATATCGAGTTGCAGTGGCCACCCTCGAGGGTAGAAGGCAGTTGAGAAGGATGATAGAAGAGAAACACAGAAGCCTAGAACACAGATCATGTCATTAAATCACCTTCCCTGCCATGGGACATCTATCTATCTCTGGACATTGTTTTTTCCTGAGATTTTATTTTTTAAGATCTGTTATTTGTAGCCAAAGACAGCTCCTAACTGATGCAACATGAGTGAACAAGGCAATGTTAAGTATAAGAAAACACATAAAGAATAATCATAGGAGTCAGTAGCTCTGACAGTCAATCATAGGGAAACTAGTCACTTAAACTATCTCAGTCAGTTGGGACAGGGCAGTCTATAACTTTAAAATTTTTGAAAATTTAAAACTATCTGGAGAGGTACAAGAAAAGCATGATTAACCTATAGGAACATGTTGGAGGGAAAAGACTAAAAATTGATAGGGCATGAAGAATTTTATAATACAATATGCAAGCATTTTCTCAGAGTACAAATTGCTAAGCATTGACTGTGTTACTAAGAATGGCTGTTAGAATTTCTCTCCCTGGAGGCCTTCCAATTTGGGTAGATAACAATCTGTCTAGGCAAGTTTGGGTTCAATCCAGCCTAAAGGCAGATGGATGGACTGGATGACCCCTGAAATTCCCTTCTAGTCCTATTATCTTACAGTTCTGCTTCACACCAAGAGAAAGTTATTGCTGCTTCTCTATTTGCAGTGATAGTCATAGAGCAGACCCTTGCTTCCCGCTGCATATTGCAGGTCTCTCTAGTAAATAAGGAGAAACAAAACTGAAAGGAGAAAATCACTTTAGGTAAAATGCAGGAGTGAATCTTCCTGACAAAGAGCATGTTGCTGGTTTGAGGCTGGTAATTCCAGCAGACTGCGTAGTATACTTTACCCCATGAGTTACTGTACAGGTAACCTATACACCTTTTCATTTAATCACTGTTTCCTGTGCCTTGGTCTTCCCTGTCCTGTTGACTTAGTTCTTGCAGTGAAGTGACTGAGGTAGAAGTTAAGCGAGTTTCATTAGATGTTTCCAATCTATTAGGGGTATAAGATGGTCACACAGGAAGAAAAAGGATGAATTGAACCAAGGGACATTTGCATTGAAAAAGTCACCTCAAAAGGTAAGTAACACTGTGTTAGGCAAAATTACTAGGCTTTGACCCTCTAAACATGTTTCTCTCTGTTCTGCGTATTTGCTTTGCATAATGAGTTTGAACAGGTAGGGTTAAAAAAAAAAAAAAAAGAGGTCACTTATTGAAAAGGAACTAGAAGTCATCTGTAAGTAGGAAGCATCACTCCCAGTAAGAACTTGATTGGAAACATCACCTTATCCCGTTTTTGGTAAGAAGAACAAATGAACAAAAAATACAGGTGTAAGGCATAAAAATATGTATGTTTAATTCCCTGAAATAATCAATTCAACTAGATATATAATAGATATAGGCTAGGAAAATCTAACAGAATATTTACACACAAATATTTTTCCATACACATTAAGATACAATAAACTGTTTATATAATTTTTATGTAACAAAAATTTAAATATTACATTTAAACTGAAGAGCAATTTATATTGTACCTTTGAATATTTTTCTCCAAACTTCCTTGAAAATTCTTAGTTTTTAATGAATCTAACTAAAAATCAGACAATTCAAAGTCTTAGTGCTTCTGCTCTGAAAATATTGGATAGTTCTTAGAGCCATTTATTGAACTGCAAAGATTTTTTTTTTCTTGGCACTCTTAGTTTTGTACCTGTAGACTGAATGAGAATATGCCACATGTTTCAGCTAATGGAACTGAAAAGTGCTTTTTGGGCTTGTCCTTCCCATTCTCCTTTTTATCTGATGCTCAAGGCTTGGCTCACGGTCACACTGACCTAATTCGGAAGACGCTCTGAGAGCACACTGATCTCACTTCAGTTGGCATCCTATGGTTTCTACAACCACAATGGGTTGTCTGGGCTGGTTCTACAATCCTACTTGGCATACAGAGGTCAATCATCAATATCATGCTTTCTCTAAATCACAAACCTAATGCAGAACTAGAACGCAAATTCTTAGCTAATAGAAATAAAACTATGTGGTGTGTTTTTCTTCAGAAAGTAATCTTTAATTTGTTTCTTGTGCCTGAAGACAAATGTGCAAGTATATGTAGAAAGATTAGGAGAAACTTAAAATATATATGCATATTTCTCTATGTCTCCACATGAATGAAAAACAAATTAATGTTTGATTTGATTATGAAGGGACTGATTATAGAAAGTTCAGGTGTCACTAGTCTTATAGCGATCTTTTTTTTCCTGAGTATTATTTAATATAATGGAATTTTCAGTTGTGATGACATTAAAATACATGTAATGCAATGGGATAGGGTTGACTGTATAAGTGATAACAGTGGATCAGAGAAAAGGCAGCGGAAATAGTATTTTTCCACAATTGTGAAGAGGTTAGAAATTCAGAATTGAAAATATTGGCTGAAGGTATGAAAATCACTTGACATCTACCTCTATAGAATTCTGTAAGACTTACTAGAACTCTAGATCAGGCTTAATAGATCTCAAATCACCTAATTATTTATTGGCTATTTATTGAAAGAAACAGCATTGTGTTTTTCTTCAATGTTGGGTTTTTCCCTTCCAATTTTAAACTTTGTCTCTTATTTCTCCTTCCACATCCCATTACGAATGTTAATCCCTAGATTTTTTTTAAACTTCCTATTGTAACTAGTGCAAATCTTCAAAGAGCTAAAATGAACTTCTCCATTTCCTTTCTACATCCCTCATCAAATGAAAGTACTAATTTTTCTCAAGGGGATAAAGCTAATAGTCAGATTGAGACATTCAATTCTGCAAGCTTGTTATATAGTTTTTCAGCTTGTTGTTCACTCAGCACATTTTTTTTCCCTGCTCAATCAATTAATAAAACTGACAGAGAACATATAGTTAGCTCAAAAATGTTTTTCAGTTGATTTTCTACAAGCCACCTTGCTGCTTTAAGAACGGGTCAGAAAGGATGCTGAAGCATAACAATTTTATGCGTTACTCTGAGTTGATATGTTAAGGCTCAGTAGTCAAAACTGGCAAACGAAAACTCAAGGTCACAGTGTTTAAACCTTGTTCTCACACTGCTTTTCTGTGTGACTTCTGGAGATGCCAGTCAACCTCAGCTACCTGTTTTAATTCCTTACTTTGTAAAGTATCAAGCTGCTTGTGTCAAAAACTAAATAATGAATTACAGGGGATTTGGCTTCACATTTAAGGTTGAGTAAAGAGCTGAGGGACAGTTTGTTATATAATTCATACTTTTGAATAATATTGGAACCATCATATGTTTCCCAACGTTAAGATACAAGAGGGCAAAACTTAGGCATCAACTAAAGTGGTATTTTAGTGGTTGCTAAACATAGGATTCTGGTTGCTTAAAATAGTAAATACACGTTCCAAATTCCTAACCTTCATCTGAAAAGGAGTTCACTTAATATGGCTGCCTTGTCATCCATTTTGACTTCTACTTACATAGAAGTGACACATTAAAGAATAACACCTAGTAAACCTTGTTTGGAGAGTTGATCAATGTAAAGAGACACGACTGTTTAGCTCAAAGTTTTACAATTAAACTAATGCATATTTTAACTTTCTATGAATAAATCGAATAAATCACAGAACTGGCTACATATATGCAACAATTCTAAACTTTTTATGCTTAATAGTAAAATATATATAACCCTTATGATATTGAGAAGACATCCTAAGATCATCTAACACTCTCTTTCTCTTTTAATGTTATACAATGCATTTTAAGTAGGTCATACTGCAACCTTATTCTAATATAGCCACTCCAGGTCTAATATCAAGTGTTTTTTTCAGCTTCAAACTCATCTATCTCCACTTAGAACCCTATGCATCAACCCTACCAAAAAACTTACAAATTCTCTTGAGTGTACAATGTTTTCTTAGGTACCTGTGCTCCCTACTTTTGAAGTGTTCTTCCTTCCCTCAGTTGCCTACCAAACTCTCAGAGGGGGACATGTGTCAATCATCAGCTTTTTTGGGGAATTTTCTTGCATCCCCTCAAGCAGAATCAGATGCTTTTCATTTTATTCTTCCTCAGTAACTTTTGCATGCCTCCATTATGACATATGAATTCCATGGAGGCAGAAAATAGGACTTTCAACATCTCCAGTGCTTAGATAAGAGTTTACAGTACTCCTGGTGCTCAATAAAAGTTTACTGAAGTGAATCAATGAATTGAATATAGGGAAAACATTATTGTGTTTCTTGTGGCACATTTTTAAGAGTCTTATGCCCATTTTGGCCTCATGCCCATTATTTTTTTCTTACAAACTATGATCTGTTTTCCATCATATCAGGAAGAGAACTGTGAGGGGGAGATCCAGATAAATGAGTCCCAGTGTCCATGAACATTTATTTAAATTAACAATTCCAAAGTTAGCAGAACTATTAACAAGTCTCTTCTGTTGGAGATATTACTGGGGGTATAGTTGAGGAAGCCGAGTCCTCCGGCTTTTGTGGTTCTGCATAGCCCTTCCATATAAGAGGTTGGCATGTTTTAGGCACAGGCATCATAGGAGTTGTTTCAAACAAGAAGTCAATCTCTATATCAAAGCAATTGCTACTTCTCTACAGATGTTAGGCAAACAGAATAAATACTCGACTGGGGTGTAAGCTATGGATCTGTGTTTTGGATTTGTATCTATTTAAAAACAAAATCCACTAGAAATATAGTATATTCAGTAGCAATTAAAGGTCCCTAATGCACCAGGATTTTTACCACAGAAAATACTGGATCAAAAAAAATATGGATGTAATGTAAGTTAGTTTTATTTTTTTTTAATTTTTATTTATTTATGATAGTCACAGAGAGAGAGAGAGAGAGGCGCAGAGTGTACACAGGCAGAGGGAGAAGCAGGCTCCATGCACCGGGAGCCCGACGTGGGATTCGATCCTGGGTGTACCAGGATCGCGCCCTGCGCCAAAGGCAGGCGCCAAACCGCTGCGCCACCCAGGGATCCCTGTAAGTTAGTTTTAAATCACTGTTTACCAAGAAGAAAGATATAGAATCCGAGAAGAAATTTTAATAAAGAATATCTTTTTTTAAGTTAGAGTCTTCAGTATTTGATCCTTTATAAGCTACTAGTATGCTTACAGGACTTTTTTTATATATTGTAAAATCCATTTTGTAGTTATTCTTAAAAATAATTCTGTTTGGGGCCAGAGAACACTAATTAGTACATATTAACATCAATCAAAGATGTAAACCTACTAGAAAAAAGATTCACTTCCAACAAACAATCAACTACTTTAGATTATTTTTTCACAAGCTGGGCTACCATGCACAGCCAAATTAGTCATCCTTTCCCCACAGGCCATCAGTTAGCCAGTTAGCTGTAGGTAGAAGTCAACATATTCAAACAAACGGTTGAAATTTGAACTCCAAGTCTCTTGAGCAGGATTAGTTTAGCAATCACTTCTAATAAATCACTATTAAGAAGTCAGATATCTATGCCAACAGCATATTTCTAATTAAACAGAATTTATAAAACTAAGACTCTGGAAAACGAATATACACACTTAATGTGTGCACACCTATGTCTCTGTGTGTATATATATGTATATATACACACACATATACACACATATATATTTAGAGTGGTCATCAAATACACTACTGCAATTTTCACATAGGTGCCATTTGTCAATACAAGCAATGTCTGTAATAGCCTTGCGAAAGGATGATATACTTGTAGATGATATCTATTCTTCTTAAGAATTGTTACTTTGCTTTTAAAAAAGCATGAATTTGGCCCTGATATCAAACAGTGGTAAGGGTATCAGCCTCTCACTAAACAAACTCAATTATTGAAGCTAATCACTTCGAGATAAAATGCATAGGCTTGAGATAGATTTGAGACTACTGATTCACCTTAGCACAACTCAAGACAAAGAAAAGAATATAGCAGGATCTACTTTTAAGTTACAGAAACTTCAGTAATCAAAAGTGGTCTGAACACACAAACTCAGGTACTCTTGGGTAATTATAGCTGTTTGTTTTCTAGCTCTCAGCCTACTGATGTTTCAAGTGACTTGAAAACACACTGGTGAAGTTTCTTTCCCTTCATGTGCCGAAAGCTTTATGTTGCTGACAGATACACTTCCTTCAACATTGCTTGTAATTGTACCTCTTCTCCATACCTAGGCTTTGGACTCTTCCTGCTGAAATTCCCTTCTTGAGCATGACAAGTTCATTTTAATTTAGAAAAAAAATTGGCAATATTTTTCAGTGGGAACTTTTAAAATGGGAATAGGACAAGATTCATTGACACAATAAAATTAAAGTAAAAACAATAAAGTGCTCCAAATTTATTTTTCTTCCTCATCAACTTAATCAACCTCTTTCTTTCCTTCTTTCGTTCCTGGTAGCTACACAAGCTAATCTCATGGGCATTTGAAATTAGTGTTGTGATGACTAACAAATGTCACCACAAGATAAAATATTTCTTTTCTGAAAGAATGAAAAGTGGAGTCCTGAACATTTGAGCTAAGAATTAATTCTAAGTATTTTAATTAAATGTATTACATTTAATTATGTTAAATCAATTAGTTACATGAAATTAATTGATCTGGATTAATTTCTGAATATTTGGAGTATATATGAGATTTCAGCAGAAGTTTTAAGGATTACTAGTTTTCTTGTGGTGAGTCATTACAGATAATAAAGTTTGCCATTTTACCTCAGTGCATTTTGAGAAAGCTCTAATTCATAAATTACTTCCAGGATTTTTTAGCACTTTCTCCTAAGACTTTATTTTTATGAATAGTAATATAAAAGGAAAAAAGTATGTAAATTTAAAATGTAAATCAGTATCTAAAATACATTAGAATAAATACATTAGAATTACTGGAATCTAAAATAAATACATTAGAACAGATTGTGGGCGGGTAGAGAAAATTGTAATTACATATATTAAGAAAATTATATTCCAACTGGCAAGTAAAGTAAAAAAAAATTAAATGGAATTTTAAGAATTCTGAATATGCATATTAAAGGAGATAGGTGGTATTTAAGAGAATCTTACTCTTCTTTAGTTTCATATCAAATACACCAATTAACATATTATACATTCAGAATTATGTGGGAACAGGTTCAGAACAGAAGAGAGAAATCAGAAAAGAACAATATGTGTGTTTGTGTGTGTGTGTATTTGTATGTTTGGGTGGTGAGTTTTTCAGATGTCAGAAAGTTTCATTCCTTAATCAGTTTTAGTAAACTCTTCACACGCTTTATCTCCTCAAATTTAAAAGGACATTGGGATGTTTGCTGTAAAACAACCACATAGATTACATAATCATGTTTTCTTGAGACACAGAAGACAGAATTTCTTTTTGCATGAACATGAAAGGTCTTTTTGCATGAACATGAAAGGTCTCCGTATTCTTTTAAAAGATTAAGAGCACACAATGCCACAGAAACTGTTGTTTCCTTGTACATTAAAATGCTTGATTATTTTGCACTTCAAATGTACTCTAACTAGGATTGTGAATTAAAAAGGCGGGGGCTTCTTTTGTTCACAGCCACTTTAAATGTTAACATAATGAATTACCTCAAGAATGTCAAATTTTAAGATAGCATTTTGATATAGTTCAGTCGATCTAGTATCTATGAGCTGAATTTGTTCACTTCTTTGCATGGCTGTGAGGATTTTTGTGGAAATATCTTACACAGAGAAGCCTTGTACTGTATAGATTGTGGTTTTACTGCTCATGCAATTTAGATATAGTGATATTATTACCAGTATGAATACTATGTAGGAAGAGATGAAGTTTTCTAAAATATTACATGGTGATTTTGAACATTCTCACTGTAAAAGTTTTACAAGCACATTCCTATATATAAGTACACCTATATACAAAAATCCATTTTTCTTTCTTCAAATGGAGCTAAATTATGGAGATTAAAATATCAGTGTTATAGAAAATCATTAATAATAGATATCTTTTCATTACCCTCACCAGGAAGAAATTGATTTTTTCTGGGGAACATTCAGAAAACAATTCAGTTGATACAAAAGCATCCCCAAGACCAGAATATCACCTCCAAAATGTTAAACTTTTCTCCTTATTAATTTTCATAAAGGATACAAATATACTACCAAATGTGCTTTGGATCTGTTATTAGAAAAAAAAAAAAAGAGAAGACAGATCCATCTTTGAATCATGTCATTGGCTTCATGTATAATTACTTAAATTGGAGTATTGCTTAGAATGCAACAAAAAAGAGAAATGGATTTAGAAAGAGAAAGTGATTTGGGGGGAATTGTTCTACAAAAGAAAAGCATCTCTAAAAATCAATGCAATGTTTGAACTAATCTGGTTTCTTTTTTTATTATATGTCTATAAATGAGAAAGTTCTTTAGAAACTTGACAGGCAGGTGGCCGTGGTGGCTCAGTGGTTTAGCACCGCCTTCAGCCCAGGGTGTGATCCTGGAGTCCCAGGATCTAGTCAGTCCCATGTCGGGCTCCCTGCATGGAGCCTGCTTCTCCCTCTGCCTGTGTCTCTGCCTCTCTCTCTCTCTCTCTCTCTCTCTGTGTGTCTCTCATGAATAAATAAATAAAATCTAAAAGAAAAAAAAAACTTGACAGGTTGGTGCCTAATTAATTAATCAGAAAACAATTTTTCTTTGGGTATGACTTAAAATCAGGAGAAAGGTTGAAGATATACCCTATAGTACGGTAAATAGCAAGCAGAGATAAAATAGGTGAATAACAAGCATAGATCCAAACATACTTCTTGTTATTTCTAAGCCCACCTCAGGTCATAATAAATTACTTAGGTATTTTAAAACACTTCATTTGGTGAAATCTTGAAATATTTAAAACGCTAAAAATTGTGCAGTCTCCTACTTAAAAAAAAAATGAAAGAAAAAGTTTGTCACTAGTGACAAAGATATGAAAGTTGGAACGATTAGAAACCTGAATTAGAAGAGAAAAAGAGATTGAAGCATAAAAAATTATATACTCCAAATGCATCTCAGTCTGAAGTATACACCAAGCTTTTCAATGATTAAATTTAATATCACTTTATTTTTATTCCAATACTTTGTACTTATATGAATCCCTGTTTTACTATTAACATATTCTTTTCTCTATCAGAGATCACAACTCTAAATTTTAGTAGAGAACTCAGATATATTTTCATATGATCTACAGCACTGAAATATGTTTGAGATATTCTAATTTGTATAACCATTTTTGAGGATGTATTTGGCAATGTGATGATTTCACTCTTTTAGAAGCTTAGTCACACATGTCTATCCAAAGGCTTTTTTCCCCCTTAATGTAATAAGAAGCCTGAATTATAATTGAAGTGGACAGAATTAGGCTCTAGAAAACATAATTATTTCTGAAAAGAAAATTAAAACTCTTTGACTCCTATCACTTTATAATTCCACACTTTACCTTTTCTGTTAATACCATTCTTTTTAACATCCAATTATACAAAAATAATACATGTCAAAAGGCCTTTAAAAATAAAAAATATCTTATTATTATTATTACGCATGTGTTCATAACTAAAACTGAGAGTCTCCTGGCTCCTTCTGTGACCCTGTCAGAATTCAAGCTAAGAAATGAAACTCAGCCAAAGAAGGAAGACCTTTAACTTCTCAGTTGAATATGTCCACAGAGCCAGAATAATTCTTTCTGAAAGAAGAAAAGGACCTAGTGACCCAGTTGATCTATGGTCTCTAACAGCCTTACCACCGTGGACTACCTTCTAAGATTTACTCTTTCCCAAGGTATCTCTCCATCTCTGTATTGAATCCACTGACTTCATTCAGCCACCCCCCTAGGAAAACTGGGAAGACCAGTAAGCCTGACACACTCCAGATAGGTTTTGGGTGGCCTGTAGCATTGCTGGCCACGCAAGTTTTAAAAAGGAGTAGCCATCTTCAAATAACGTAAACACATACGATATGGAGATCCTCCTGAAAACTGGAACTTTTGGTAACCTACAACCTTTTTGCACATGGCAGTAGTTAATTGGTTTGTATGAATCTGGTCAGAGACCAGATATGCATCTCCAGTTTTCTGTATTTCCTTCTCTTCCTTATTGTCTTACTGACCCTCAACATTAAGGACAGTGCCTCAGCTTCAATAAATATCCTTGTGTTATACTCAGCTGGTGGAATTCACTGAAAAACTTTTGAACCGTGATTCTTCCAGGCTCATCTTGGAGTCAAATTACTTAACTGGTACCTTGATTCCTATTTCCACATTGGATCATTACCTTAATTCTCAACTTTTTTTAATATATTAATTTTTTTTGGTTTCACATTATTTCCTCTCTCCAACCAGTAGTTTATTAGAATGTTGCCAGTTCTGATGCATTTTTGTAACTTGAGACTTAATTATTCCTTCCTCCCATTATTAATATATAAGTAAAACCATGACCACTGTAGAAAACAGGTATTGCCTTTTTAAAAAGAAAGAAAATTAAAGAAAAGTAGGTACAACTTCATGGCGGTAACATTAGAAAAAAATTCCTGTGAATACATCATACATAAATATTTGGTTGCCAGAGGTTTTCACTTCAAATAACTTTGGCTTAAGCAAGGTTCAGAGAGAAATAAACTATGACATTGTATAGTATTAATCCCTGTGACAAGACTTCTCATTCGTCTTTTGCATGAAGTCTGATTTTCTATGAATAGGTAATTGTTTCAGAGTCCAATGTCAAAGTCCAAATGTCTTTTCTTTTTCTAATGGAATTTTCAATAAGCACAATGTGTTATATGTTTGAAAATGCATATTAAGTTTTCTGGCAGTAAATTTTGCTGTCTCAATAACTGATATGATTATGGTTTGAAGAAAAGTCCGGTTGGTTATAGGTTCTTTTTTGAACTTTCATTAAACTATGAAAGATTAATAGTGCAGATGCCTTGTTCCACAAACGGACTCCACCCTGACAATGCAGTCTTCATCATACCCATCTGAGCAGTCCATGACACCGGTTGCACAGTTGGGATAAATGAACACATTTGTTGGTACCAAGGCAAGCAATGTGATTCAAGGGGCACTTTTGATTTCTACCTCTTCAGGACCTGAAAAAAAAAAAAAAAGGAAAAATAAATTAGTTTTGTTTTTAATGGTAAAACCATTAGCTCAAGAAATTACTAGCCTGAATTACAAACAAACTATATGAACACTACCAGAGGGCAGCCTCTCTCAGGGACGTCAAAATTAGCCCCTGTGATTAAAAACCTAATATTTAAAATTGCATAAGACATAAAATTGTATTTTTTCAAAATAATACACTAAAAACACAAATATTCTTTTCAACCTTTAAGTAGCATAGGTTTTTAAAATCGAGGGTTTGTTTGAGTCATTGATCTACGTCTTATCTTTAGATTTAGTGGGCAAGGTAGTGAAACCCTGTATGTCTCTCAATTTCCTCAACTGTGAAATATGGAGAATGACAAACTCCTGGCAGAGCTCTCATTAGAACTGAATTAGGTAACATGAACAAAAAGATTTTAGTGTAATTAAGTGAAGTTGTGGTCAGTCTAAAAATTATTTCTTTTTAATATGTTCCTTTATTAAGAACAGCTAGTTATGTACTTATTTATAGACGGATTATTTTGTTTGAAAAATCTTACTGAGCAATTATAATAGAATTTACTAAGGAGTGGGGAGGCGATAAGGAACAGAGCATACTCAGTGAGTTCTCCTGCTGATGCTAATAGTACATTACATGATCAATCTTTGTGTTTTTAAAGATATACTTAGGTTGGAACACCACATCTTTTCTTAAAGCTCATCAAAATCCAAATTGGGGACGCAAGGGGGGCCTTAGTATTTGAGCGTCTGCCTTTGGCTCAGGGCATGATCCTAGGGTCCTGGATCAAGTACTGCATTGGATTCCCTGCAGGGAGCCTGCTTCTTCCCTCTGCCTATCTTTGACTTTCTCTCTGAGTCTCTCATGAATAAATATAAATAAAATCTTTAAAAAAAAACATTTAATTTGTACATTGCTATATCTAAATTTCAGGTTACTAATTCCATATCCTAGCTAGACTTCTTCCATAGGCACTCTCCAAATTCCCCACGTGATGATTCTAATCTTGCCCAGCTCTCCTAAATCCAGAGTGCTGTCGTGGCATATGACTACAATCGCATGTTAATCTGTCACTGATTATTACATGAGGCTAGATTCTACAATCAGGCACACTTAGTATTTAATCACAGCTATGTTAATACCCACGGGACATTAATTTATTAAATCAACTAAGCATTAATTTTCTCATGTGTAAATAAAACTATCAACAGAGTTTACCTTGTAGGCTTGTTGTGAATGTCAAAAGTTATTGATAGCAAAGCAATGAGTTTTGTGAGCTTTTTTGGTTAGATGTGGGCTCGGAATAGGAATTCACATGTGTTAATCGTGTAAATGAATGCATCAGAGTGGAGTTGTTAACAGACTCTGAAACATATTCTTGGTCCCACACTTACATACAATAAATTGAGCAATCTATGTACATTTTCTGAGCTTGCCATGTTGTTGTAGGGATTATATAAAAAGCTTTTTCATTTTTCCCAGCAAACACTAATAAAGTGTTTGCTATCATCATAGTTAGGTAAAGAATGTTCCCATAAGGTGAGTTGCCTTTTCATAAACACTTGTATTGCATAACTTCCTTTTATACTGCAAGCCCTCTCCCCTCAAAAAAGCTGGAATAGCAAAAGACATGTTTTGAAATATCTTCTCAAAATGAGTGATGAGTATATGTGATTTTGTTTGATGCTAAAACAGCTTTCAACCTTTTATATTTAGGGAATGTAATAAATTGTTATGATGTAGCTTCACTAGATGAAGTATTGACACTAATTGGTTTTCTGGTATCTTTTCTTTGTGTATTTATACAATTACTGACATATAAGGCTATTAGTATTGTCAAATACCCATCACCTCAAATCAAATGCACAACTCATTTTATTGTAGTCTCTGTAAATTGAGTATCAATAATTTTTAAAATATACATTTTCATATATATATAATATATATACACACACAAATATATAATTAAAGTACAAATACACAAACTTAAATCCAAATTATAGGAATAAAAATAAGAGAAGCTCCTTTCACTGAGAGTTTCTAGTATTAAATCTTATAAGATTAATATGAATTCACTTTAAAAATACAATTGAAAAATATAAATTAGGTTTGAAATGCTGTACATTTTTATGACCAACAGTCACAATGCAGTTTTTCTTAAAATTAATTGGCTGATTCTTAGAAATTTGAGAATATGTAACCTTGTATGAATGTCAAAGTAGTGTTTAGGCCAAATATATTTAGATCTCTATGCAAAAATTCCAAAAATAGCCCACAGATAAAACACTTCCAACCTGGGAGACTTCAGAAATTTTATTAAAACCAAAGATGACTCAGTAGTTTTTTTTTAAAAGAAAGATTTTTCTTTTTTGTTTTTGTTTGTTTTTGTTTGTATTAGTTCAAATAAAAGTTTTGTTTTGTTTTGTTTTGTGCATTCTTAAGGTTGTCAGGTAATGGGTTAAAATGATGGTGTGAAATGCACAACTGGTATTCAGAAACAAATTTTGAGAAAACAGAAAAAAAAATGTTTGAATTTCTTAGAGGCAGTATACAAAAGTATTAAATTCTTCTTACTGGTAACATATAAGAAAAGAAAATTTGGACTAAAAAAAGAGTTAAGTAATTTCTTTAGTGACTAGCAAGTACATCTTCCTCATCT
This sequence comes from Canis lupus familiaris, assembly GCF_011100685.1. Lineage (NCBI taxonomy): Eukaryota > Metazoa > Chordata > Mammalia > Carnivora > Canidae > Canis > Canis lupus. Next base: position 45,403,346 of record NC_049240.1, read on the forward strand.
TTAATATACTCTTTTTTTGACTTCCAGCACTTCTGGGTAACTGGTAAGACAGCTGGTACATGATTTGATGGGTTGTACCTTAACCAGTCCTTCCCAAATTGTCGTATCTAAGCTCATTAAAACCATGACAATATTTGCAAATTACACAGAATAGCAGAAATTATTTGTAGAGGTTGTCCCGGGCCCTGGGAATCAACCTCAAAACTGAGACAATCAGTATTCAACCCTCTTTGATCAATGCTGGGGTATTTCAGCAGGAAAACTCTGCTAACTCTAATATTTTGTTGTTGTCTTTCTAGAATATGGGGCACTTTAAAGAATAACAATGTCTGCCTTAACTAAAATTATCCCAGAAACCAGGGAGTATGAGTATTTAGTGTACTGTTGCTTTGAGGAATAACCCACCCTTGATTCCCAATTATCGTTTGTGAATTAAAGGTGTGTATATCCCGTGAGGCTCCCTCAACCGGCCACCACTTCCACCCACTGATCTGTGTGACAAGGGAAATGTGATAATAGAGACTACGTGAATTCCTAAGAATATGTCAGTGTTGCATTAAATGATTCATCTCACGAAAACCCAGGCATTACCTCTTTAGTTACTAAATTATTAGGATTTGGGGGATCTGAGAACAGGACTGGGATGACAGGGAAGCACATGAAGAATTGCAGAATAGTACACATGCACTTCAACATTTAAATAAGCATGGTAGTCTTAGATTATCACTTCAGTTTTCAGTTATGCATAGTCAGAACATTTCCAGTGCCTCAGAACTAATTTTAGGTGACCTGAACAAGATAGCAGAATTTAAAATATAGTTAATTATAAGAAAGAGAAACTCTATCATTAGAAGGATTTAAAACATATAAACACAGGCAAATAGAACTTATATTTTTAAATTTTTTATAAGCCTTGCCCAATTAGCTGCACTACGCTTCATTTTTTAAACAGAACCTCATTTTACAAACAAGCTTTCTAGGATAATGCAAGGGCAATGTGACTCATCTGGATGTTTTTGAATGTTTAGATTATTTTTATATATAAACATCTTACTCTGTTCAGTAAAAAAAAAAGAGTAGTTTAAAAGATATTAAGTCTGATCAAATGTCTTTTCTGGCTAATGATAATTGTGATAGCACATTCTGGAGAAGAATAGAGTTTTCTTCTATAACAGCAGATACAATCAAATATCTGCACTTGTCACTATACCATCATATCTCAGCAGGACCAGCATCGATCCCCTCCCCAAAGTTAACCTTTCCATCTTTCGCTCTATCACATCCCACTTTCTGGGTTTTTTCCTATTAAGATTTGCCACTTGGTTGTATTTCCCATTTCTGTCTTTCCAGTGGTTCTAAATCCTCTACGTATAATTTCATACAATTTTCTTAGCCTGTATTCAAGAAAAAAAGTCACTTTGCTGATTGAACTTTCCTACAAATGTTATCCTTTCTTTACTACTTTTTTAGCTGTTAAATATCTTCAAAATAGAGACTGTACCCCCTGTATTCCTACTCCCTTCTAACTCCAGCCACTGCTCCCAACACTGCTGAGTTGGTTTTCTTCAAGGTCCCCATGGTCCCACTAACAGTGAAGCCAGAGGCAAACAAGATACTTTGAAAGCTGACCAAAATTCCTAAGACACACTTTCTGCCATTATTTCCCATGACTTTTATACTCTAATCACACTATTATTGTTGTTGTTATTTATGCTATTCCATGAACACGCTTGGCTGCGTTTCATATATGCTTTTTGATAAACTTTCCTCTGTCTCTGCCTGAAAAACACAAACGTGTAGTACACTGCCTGGCTCAATGTACAATTGTTGAATGAATGTTCAGTTCATTTTAACTCCTGGCTAATTTCTACTTTCTTTTGTATGCTAAAAGTCACCTCCATTAAAAGATTCTCAGAATAGGTATAAATATCACTTTCACCCACAACTGCTCTCAAAATCATAACCATTCTCAGTTGCTGCCCACACAAAAACCAAACTCTGGCCTGATTTCATTATCTAACTGAAACTTAGTTAACATTATTTACAAGTTATTTTCAGTACTCATAGTAAACTCTATTTAGAGTCAACATTCACCTCCCTAAATTAATCCAAAATGTCCCCACTTCTGGAATTTTCTGTATGCAATATCATCTGGAAAATAAGCCTTCTCTTTTCACCCAGCAAAATCCTTCAAGTCCAAACTGGCTATTCCATCAAGTTTCTTTGTGAAAAATAACATCACATAATGGAGAAGTTATTAAGTTTAGAGATATCACACCCTTGATTTAGAGTTTTTATTTGCTGTTTATTATCTCAACTTGAGTAAAATGCTAATTCAGTGATATTCCTCTTTTACATTTGAAACTTGGGGATAATAATAGTGTCTACCTCACATGATCCTCATAACTAATGAATATGGTTTGGGATATGCTTTATAAACCAAGAGGATTGTGTCTGTGGGGGGTGCCACTGATCCCACATTTTCTATGAATTCATGCAGATGTTGTTTATATCACATTTTTTTTACAATATAGCTTTTTTTACAATATAGTTTCTGTGTATAGTCTATGAACTATGTTAATATATGCAGTTTCACATAGATTTCATGAGGTATGAAACCTTTATTTACTTTTTTATTCCCACTTTACAAGATACAATAAAATGTCAATACAAGAACATATCGATTGCTAGTTGATATAAGAATCAAGTAAAAAATAGTTATATAAAGTCATCACGAAAAACATAAGATGTCTTTGAAATTCAAAAATTAAAAAATATCCACTTTTGGATTTTATGTAATTATACCTATTTACTTAAGAAGACTGAGATTTGATTATATTGTGAAGAACTGTTGGAAACTCAACTTCTAAAAACCTAGTACTGATTAAAAAATATACATGCACACACACGTATACATATGCACACATACACATATATATACAAATTAATATAGGACTATTTCTATTGGTAAGATATCTTACAATATTTAGCTTTTAAATATTGAATCTTGTGGAAAGTTCCTATTTATTAACTGAAGAGCTCATGATTTCTAAGAATTTGTGAAAACTACCTTCAAAATAGCTTTCCTAGAATTATTTAAAAACAAATTTTTAGTGTCACTTTAAGTAATATATTAAGATTCTGGAATGCTATTAACCTGCCTGCAAATGCTTAATCTGTTCTATTCCATGTTTTTATTTTTATTTTTTTTTTTTTTTTTTTTCCATGTTTTTAAAAAAATTTTTTTTAAAGAATCTTTTTCGACAAAGATCCAATTTCTTGGAAATATTACAAACTATCATCTTTTAAGGGGAATTCCTATGCAATTAAGCATATGGAAACACTGCATTATAATAGCTGTTGTAATTCTCACAGCTGAGAAATCAAAATAGTTACAGCCACTTGTGAAAACTATAAAGTATGTGGACTACATTATTTTCTCCATATTATTTGGGAAAATTAGTACATCATGTAAATACATTTAATAATATATATAATACATACATATATTTAATATAAACATAACACTGGATCAAATAATACCTTTACAGAAATAGTAGAACTTTCCTAGAACTGTGTATTTCATAAAATTCTGTTATATTCAAGTATAATTTACTTTTGCATGTAAGCTACTTCAACTGACAAACTGATAATTTAAATGGAAGAAATAAAAGAAATTTATAGTATTTCAAGGAAAATTAAAATTGGATTTATGAGTTTCAACTTTTAAATAAAACAATATTAATTGATATCATTAATCTATAGGACTATACTTGAGGATACAGGAATGAACAAGAACTCCTAAATATACATGTGCACTCAATCTAATAGTAACTCACTCAAATTAAATAATTTCTGTGTAATATAGGTTCCAGTAATGGCTTGTGTGTTTACATATTTCAAATGAATGCTGTGAAAAATCAAGAACAGGAAAAGATGTAAAGGTGATTGATTTTGTCCAGCTGCACTACCCTTAAGCCAGCTCTGACAGCTGTCCTATTTTTAAGGGCCCTGGGGAAGGAGATTTTGCAGCTTTGATAAGTTGTTTCAAGGTTTAAAAAGTCTTTGTTTTTAGTCCTTACTCTTTGGAAGTCTCAGTGTAGGAAAATTCCCCTCGCATCTAACATGAACAGTTTTA